>NW_010192611.1:0-1272 GCF_000695765.1 Mesitornis unicolor | reverse complement strand
GCCCATACTCCTGACCCAGCTCCGAGAGCTGCAATGTCTTGAACTGGAATGGGGAAGGGAGTGTATGGAGAGGCGAGTTTTGGGGGTGAGAGAGATGTGGCTAAATTCTGGACTCTGGTACTGTTGGACAATGAATAATGAACAGAGAGCAGGGAAGAGAGATTGGGTACAACTTTTCTTTTAACTGATGCTAAATTGAGTGTTTGTTCAGTAACGTGATGTAATAATATTTAAATAAATGCAGGGAATAATCACCTCCACAGGGTGTGTGCAGAAGCTTAAGTATTTGATTCTGAATCCTGCACTTGGTCCTTCGGCGCAGAATTGCACCGTGCGTATCTGGTTTCCTTCATGGGAGGGTCAGAATATGTTGACATGGTCTTTTTAAACAAAAATAAAATATAATGTTGAGGCTTTGTGGGGGAGAAGAAAGCTGCAGGCTGCCTGTGGATGGGAAGACTCTCATTTTTTCGAGATGGCTGGCTGAGCCTGTGTTTTAGCTTAAACAGGGGTAATACGATTTGTGCACGACTGCGACAGCGGAGCATATTTATCTAACTTTTGTTTATTATTATCTAGTTTTCTGGATTTCTAAACCTCTGTTTCAACATATTTAGAATTCCTAGTTCATTTCCACAAGACGCTGCATTTTGCGTTACGCGTTTTGCTGTGTTGCAAGGGTTACAAAAAGGCACTGTATGTGCACGACTGCTGTACCTTTGTATTTATCTACATGCCAAGATTAATCCAAGATGCGGTCATGTTTTGCCTTAGAGCAATTGTACCAATGAACCTTAACCCTGATCTTAAGAGACTTTCTCTCTGTTCCTGTGACAGTTTGTTTATTCTTCACTTCAGGGCCTCTTTTGAGCTAAAACAGCCATTAAGAGCAAATTGTTCTGGACAGCTTTTCTGCCTCTGAGTAACAGAAACTGTGCAACTTATTTTCATTGCTTCCTACATCTTTTCCAGGTGATTCCTGCAAACATAAATCCACCGCAGTATTCATCTAGCACTGGAATATTCTACATGTGGGGAAGTGATACAACTCCTGAACAAGGTGACCTTTCAGCACTCTCCATTTGTAAGAGTTGCTGCATGCAGGGGACAAATCCCACTGTACTTTGTGTACTTAGCGTTGTGAACACAACATGGACAGTGTCCATACTGGGGGAGAAATAATACATCCAGGTACTTCTTGTATTTTCAGTTATTTGTGTACGTTCTTGTGCTGTGTGAGTGGCAGAGAAAATTATAGCCATATAATAAAAG
>NW_010192610.1:0-3995 GCF_000695765.1 Mesitornis unicolor | reverse complement strand
CCTGCTCCAGCGTGGGGTCCCTCCCATGGGATACAGTCCTTCACATACTTCTGCAATGTGGGTCCTTCCCACAGGCTGCAGTTCTTCAAGAACTGCTCCAGCATGGGTCCTTTCCACGGGATACAGTCCTTCAGGAATGGACTGCTCCAGCATGGATCCTCTCACAGGGTCACAGGTCCTGCCAGGAGCCTGCTCCTGCATAGGCTCTCCCACAGGGTCACGGCTTCCTTCAGGGCACATCCACTTGCTCCGGTGTGGGGTCCTCCATGGGCTGCAGGGTAGATATCTGCTCTATGGTGGACCTCTGTGGACTGCAGGGGGACAACCTGCATCACCATGGTCTCCACCTCAGGCTGCAAGGGAATCTCTGCTCCAGTGCCTGAAGCACCTCCTCCCTCTCCCTGTTCACTGACCTTTGTTTCTGCAGGGTTGTTTCTCTCACATTTTCTCACTCCTCTTTCTCCCAGCTGCTGTTGCACAGTGTATTTTACCCTGATATGATATGTATCCTTCCACAAGCACAGCTCACCAAGCATGGGGAGTATCATGACACCCACAATGCCCTTCTGGATACCCAGGCAGCTCTGTGATTAGCTGAGGAAAGGGAAGATGGGGTGGGACTTATTCCTCCCAGCTGCTCTTTCTCTTGGTCACGTGTAGTTGACGCGAGTTGGGTTTCTGTGCTGCACTTCCTACGTCATCGTGAATGTGAAGTGGTGGATGCAGCGTCCAGTTTGGTCGGTGGCAGTAGCAACTTTTATCTCCAAATTGCATTTTCAGTGGTCATGGAAGACGCAACAGGTGAGTTACTGGGGAGAAAGTGTGCTGCTGCTCGCATCTCTCTCCACTGCTGCGGGGCCACCCTGTGCGGCCTCTCTCTCTCGTCCCTCATTCCTGTCTCATAAGGATTCCCGCCGGTGGTGAAGGTCGTGTGACCCGCTGCTTCCTCTGGAGCATGAGCATCCTAAGACTGTTGCGGCAGCGCGGAGGGGGGGGTAAGGAGCACCCGGAAGCGGCGAGGGGAGGCGGTGTACGGTAGCCGGGCTGCATCAATTCGGTCCCCACACTCCAGACTGGTAGTGGCGTCTTGGTTTACGCTCCTCAGTGGGAATCGCAGGAGATACGTTCCGCCATGCCGCGGAGTAGGCAACGACTGGACAGGACACAAACACATTCAAGTTGCTTCTCTAAATCCCCATATTGTTCCTGATGGAGGCACCGGGAAAAGGCTAAACAAGAGAATGCAATGGCTGCCTTCCAAACTCAACACTGTGTTTAGGTGTCTTTTCAGTTCCACTTCTTTACAGAGAATCTCTTCTCTGGCTAGAAGAAAAAAAAAAAAGAGAACCATTTAGGTTGGAAGGGACTTCTGGAGGTCTCTAGTCCAACGTCCTGCTTAAAGCAGGGTCAACAGTGAATTCAGACAAGCTTGCTCAGTGTTTTCTCTAGTCAGGACTTGAAAACCTCCAAGACTGGAGACTGTGCAATTTCTCAGGGCCCCTGTTCCACTGCTTGACTGTCCTCATGGTGAAAAACAGTTTCCTTATAGCCAGTATGAAACTGGCTTGTTTCAGTTTGTGCCCATTGTGTCATGCAACACTGAGGAGCCTGTCTCTGTCTTCTTGATAGTCTTCTCATAGCTATTGGGGGGCTGCTATTAGGTGCCCCTGCAGCCTGCCTTCCTCCAGGCTGAAAAGTACCCCCTCTCAGCCTCTCCTGATAGTGTGAGTACTCTAGCCCCCTGACATCTTGGTGGCCCTCTGCTGAATTTTATCCACTTTATCAATTACTTTCTTTTATTGGGGTGCCCAAAATTTGACACAGCATTCTACATGTGATCTAATGAGCACCAAGTAAAGGAGGATAATAACTTCCTTCAGTCTACTAGCTATGCTCCTGGTAATATAGCCCAAGATACTGCTAACCACCTTTGCTGCCAGGGCACAGTTCTGGCTCATATTCAGCTTGCAGTTTCCCAAGATCCTCAGGTCCTTTTCAGCAGAGCTGCTCCCCAGCCAGTCTCCAGATAATACTGGTGCCAGGGGTTCTTCTTCCCTAGGTACAGTACTTGGCATTTGTCCTTGTTGAATTAAATTAAATTCCTGTCAGCCCATTCCTCCAACCTGTCTAGGTCTCTGCATGGTAATGATTCCACAAAAAGCTGGAAAATAAGTCCACTCTCTAAGACTCCTCTTTGAGTTTTAGAAAGCGGGTATTCTTTATTACGTGCTGGGAGTCCCCAGAATCATTCCTTGGGAGGACTCCGATTTTTCATTACAAAGTGATTGTTTATATGCTACCTATTAATACATATTCACGAGATATCTGAGAACTCATTAATATGAAGCAGGGATTCCTCCGAAAATCATTAGCATACAACTCCTCCTATCTGGGCATGCGCCCTACGATCCTCTGGTGGTCTTCGGGTAGTCATGGGGAGGAAGGCTCATAGTCTTCAGGATGAAGGCTTATTGTCTTCACCGCTGTAAACTTTTCACCTTTCTCGCAGAAGCAGATGTATTTTGTCACTTATTCTGCTAATTGGGCATTATCAGCACTATTTCTCTAAACATCTTTGGCTACACAAACACAGGATACCTATATTTCATCCCTGGACATTCCTAGATAGGGTTAGTAGAACAGACAAAGGTGTTTCTGTTCAATTGAGGGATACCATTTATCTTCAAAGAATGTGCTCGGGCCTTCTGCTTATCTGTGGGATTGCTGAGTCTGCAACTGAGTTTCACAAAGGTCCTACAAGCAGCAATTTTAACCCCTTTCTCAGTAAGCTTGTCTTTGAGTGTATTTACTTCATTCTCTCAAGTCCTGCAAACTTGACAAGAGGAAGATGCGTCACCTCCTCCAGGTGTTTGATAAAGATTTTAAACAGGACAGGTCCCGGGATAGACCCCTACAATACCCCATTTGTCACAGTCATCCCAGTAGAGTACAACCAATTAACAACCACTCTGAGCTCAGTCACCAACTAGTTTTTAAACCCATCTAGTTGTCCACTCATCCAGACTATAATATCCCAACTTGGATACAAGAATATTGTGGGATACAGTATTGAAAGCCCTACTAAAGTTGAGGTAAATGACATTCAGTGCTCTTCCTTCATCTGCAAATCCTGCCATTTTATCACAGAAGTCAATTAGGTTGGTCAGGCATGATAGCCCCTTGGTAAATGCATGCTGTTTCTAATAACCTTCTCCTTCATGTGCCCAAAAACATATTCCAAAAGGACTTTATGATTTTCCCAGGAACTTAATTTCCCTGGGTTGAACTTTTGGCTTTTTTTTTTTTTTTAAGATTAATGCGACATTTGTCCTTCTCTAGTCATCAGGGAATTCCCCTGATCTTCATGACTTTTCAAAGCTAATAAGAAGATGATCTCACTATGAAACCAGACAGTTCTCTCAGCATCCTTGGATGCAGCCCATTTGGTCCCATGGATTTGTACAGATAAAGTTCTCTGAAATAATCCTCTGATTTAATCCTCATCCACTGTTGGTAGTTTTCCTTGAACCCTGTCTCTAAGCACAGAGGTCTGGGAGACTGACAGTGAAGGCTGAGGCCAAGAATGCACTGAGTACCTCAGCTTCATCTATGTCCACTATCACTGGATCACCCATTCCATTCAGCAATAGGCCCACCTTCTCCTTGTTCAGTCTTTTACTTTTAAAGTGGTAGTAGAAGCTCTTGTTGTCCTTGATCTGTGATCTGTAGAGTTCCTCAAGTTGCTTAAAGAAGGCTTTGTATGCTTCCTCACCCTGTCTGTAACAAATTCCTACCACAATATCACACTTATTTGCCTCTGCTTTGATCTTGTTCAGTTCTTGTTAGTTGTAAGGGTAATCTTCAGAAATTGAGACCAATGTAAGCAAAGATATAGCTGTATCTGGGATGTAATCACTTCTTGGAAAAAAACCCCAACAATCTGGGTAACCAAATTAATTTGGTTACCTCCTTAGAATTAAATCTAGCGAGACGGG
>NW_010192609.1:4219-14885 GCF_000695765.1 Mesitornis unicolor | reverse complement strand
CAACTCCTAAGATTCTGTGATTCTGTGAGTTGCAAGAGGATACTTGTCCAACCCACACTCAGCTGCTGTCTCTCCTTTCTTGTGCCTTACCAGCTTGAGGCATATGGGCCTCTGAGAAGGTGAGTGCAAATTCCTCTGCACAGGTGACTCCCACAGACATCTCTGGAAGCTGTTGGGGTGCTGAGGACAGCTGTTCAGAAAAGGGAAATGTTTATTTTTGTGGGAAAAAAATGTCTCCCATAAGGCAGTGGAAGGGCCATACATTTAGTTTTTTATATGCCTATTTGGTTTCATGGAATGTTCCCCCATTTTATAAAATGAAGATTGAAAAAAAATATAGGAATTTCTTAAAGGAAAAAGGTGAAACACAAAAATACCCTCCAAAACTGAATCACTGGCAAATGGCTTTAAAATATTGCCATTATGCAGGGAGAAAATAGAGAAATTCTAAGTAGATATTTAGATGTTTAGATATTTATAAGCATTGATAAAATCCCCTCTCAGTCTTCTCTTCTCCAGGCTAAAGAGGCCTTGTTTATTCCCCATGAAGTGCTGGATTGAGAATGCTGCATATGTCAGACAAATAGGTCTTTTACACCAAAAAACCTCAATCACTCAGCTGCAGAAGTCTTGCAAAACATTATTTTGGAATATTTTGGAATAGGAGGCACAAGAGAAAGGAATCCAGCTACATCATCAGCTGTGTTTGTATTTTTGGTGAGGCTAGTATTCACTAGGATTGCTATTTATTTATCTGTAGCACTTGCGCATTGTTATGTAGCTGAACACAGAGCTGCCATCTTCAAGAACTGACAGCCTTAACACTGAAAATTACCTGGGGGAAGATAGAAATAAGTAGGGAGGGTTTGAGTACAGAAGTGAAACCACCACAGCATTTTAACAACATGAAAACAGTTAACACTGGTAAGGTAAATAAAACAGATAAAAATAAGCATGACAAGCAGATTAAGATGGAAACCTCAGTGATATAAAGAAGCTTGTTTGGCTTTATCTACAGAGCGTGATGGTCTGGCCATCAATAACCATTAGTAGCTGTACTTCCTGTGAAAGTTATCTTCCAGGAAAGTGCAGAATTTCTTTATAGAGAATATGCAATTAATCAAAGAGCAAATATCACCTTTAACACCTTGAAAAATCACTCACCATTTGAAGTCTTTCCAGCCACAAGCCAAAGAAAGTTCCAAAAAAGTCCAAGCATAACCTAGATTTTGCCAGTTGTGCTTGGTGTCATCATGTCCCCTGTATGGGTAGCAGGTATCAGAAGTTTCTCCCCAAAATGTCTGCAGGCTGTGCATCTGCACCAGGAAGCTCTCAGAGGAGAAATGAGACTGTGCAGCTACATCATCAGCCAGAGACCTCCATTTCTTCTACTGATAGGTCCATTCTCAGCCAAAGAGTGGAAGAAAGAAGAGCGCGCAGCGATCACCTGTGACTTTTGAAGTGGTGAATCATCCTGGCATGGGCTTGACAGAGCTACTCGACTCTGTTTCCTGTTCTGCATCCTGTTCAGTTGTCTCACAGCTGCAACTGGTGGAGCCAATCACCTTCCATCAAAGACATGAATAACATTTGGACTGCTCAAAAAGGTTTATTTTCCTAATCTTTATCAGTTTAACAGCTTTTCTTCCCGGCATTGCCTGCTGAAGTGCTGGAAGGTACTGTAGGAGGAGATACTGTCCTTCTTGGTGGACCGAGACAAGAGAAGGTTGTTGTATGAGAAGTGCAGTAAGGTAATGGGTCTACAGAGATCAGACCATCTCATGGTGTGACAAGTATGTCACCAAGGAAACCAATGAGCCACTGATTTATATGGGCATTGTAATATTGTCAGTGCTATCCTGCACCTTATTCTTCATGTGTCCTATAAGCCTGCTTGCCGTTTTAACAGCAGATATACACTGGCAGTACCTCATCACTGAACTGGCTGGCTGGCAGCAAAGTCCTTTTCTTGCGTGGATACATTTATCATTTAGAACCATATGCATTTGTTTGCCATGCACAATAGTGCATTAAGTTCATTTTTTTTACATAAAATGTCACTTGTCATTGCAAGGTCAATTCACATGTCTTGTTTAGGCATCTGCATTTCTTCACTATCTCTGGAAGTCCTTGATCACCTAAATAATCCAGGGTAGCCTGTAAATTTTACTTTGTTGGTACTCTTCCACCCTAGATAATACTAAATTAATATGAAATACTTGAGCTACGTAACCAAATTAGGTTATGAAGAACTAGGTCATAGGTTATGAAGAACTATGAAGAATTAGGTCTGATGGTGGATTAAGCATATTGTGGAACTGGGAGTAATCCTTATTACCTAAATATTCAAAATCAGAGTGAGATAATAAGTATGCATGGCATATATGAGTATGACTTGACCTATTTCTGTTTAAAATACTTGTGTTCAATGAGAGTGGCTGATGAGGTAGGGAAAAGTGCTGATGGTGGTTTGGAAACCAGGTATAGCTATAAAACTAGAGTATCTGTTTCTTTCACATTGAGGCCCTAGCAAGATTCTGTATGGTAAATACTTACAGCAACAGGTATCTCTGCCAGGAAGAGCTTGTAGTCTAAATAGAAAAGGTCTGCAAAAGGCCAGAGAGAGAGAAATCACTCTTAATCCACATTTCACAGGTGAGAATCAATATGCAGAGGGCTGCAGTCCTCATGGTTACATAGGGAATTCATAGGCAGGAGAAAAAAAGAAGACCCGGTTTTGTGTGTCATCCTTCCTGTCACGAGATAAATTTCAACAAACAAATATCTGAATGAACAGGAAATAAGTCACTGTAAGTAGATTTGTTATTGCAGCACTGCGATCTCACAGTCTGCAAGTCATTTGAATATTTCCCTCTCCTGATATAAAAATGCAGTTTAATGATATTTAAAGTTCTTGGTTTAGGATGTTAAGCAAACTCTTCTCAAATTTTAATACCCTGTCCTCAATTAAATTACTATCCTTAATTTTTTTGAGAATGCTAAAGCAATCTAAGAGACTAGGTTAGACAGCAAGTAAGAAATGGAACTAAATGACAGCAAACTGTTCCTCTATCTCTTTCTCACCTACCAACTTAGACCCACAGAGAATGAGGTGGAAAGGAAACTGTACCAGAATATGGATTATTTATTTGAATGTGACACTCCTCAGATGCATAGGAACATCAATGCAGTGTAGCCTGAGGGGCTGCTTTCTAGCGAGTCTGGAGTCACCACCAGCCCTTTCTCATCTCCTTTGCAGCCGGAGTAGCCAGCTGCACTGCATGTATCTTTATGATCTACAGAAGAAAAGCTGCTGAGACAAATACTACCCTGTAAGGTCTATGAGAGGAAGGAGAAATGTTTGCCAGTCAACTGCCTAGTGCAAAATAGTATCTTTTCATTGTAAGGACAGAGTAATACCATTTTTGTTTCCTGTTTTCTTAACAAAAAAAAAAGGGAAGGGGAAGGGATCAAGAAGGGCAAGGCACAGAGCATTGTGGAGCATGTGCTTGGAGGGGACTACTTTGTCCTTCCTCCTTTCAGTGTCAATGTCAAAGTGAAAGAAAGGACCAGAGGGTTAAAAATAAGGAACTAGAAGAAAACACCAAGTAGAGCACCCCTTGTTGCACATTTTGGTCCTTGAAAACACCTTAAAAACCAGCAGACATTGTCCATTGATGCTCCCCCAGGGACAAAATCGGGTGAGAGAACAAAAACAGGCCCCACTTTTGTCAGGATCCCACAACAACCTTCCTCCTGTTAGAAGGCCAGCTTGTCCAGGACAGGAGGAGCTTAGGGTCATATTAATTTCTGCAGAGGTTTCCAAGTGCCAATGGTAATGAATTATACCATTTTCTGCCAGGGACCAGAAGGGACAAGCCAGTTCCTAGCACAAGTGACCCATGCCTTCATCACCTGCAGAGCTGCACAGATGATGTTCTCAGCCACATTTGCTTCAGACAGCACTATGCTGGCTTCTACATGGCTTTGAGAGTTTTCCTCTTTTCTAACACCTTGCCATTTCAGCAGAGCACTCTGCACCAAATGAGAAACTATCAGTTTTGAAAAGCCTCCCTGAAGCAGTAGAAGGCTCTGCCAGAAGATTAAATATTGTGGACGGTGGTCATGGAAAGGTTGATATGCAATGTAGAGATAGAAAGCTTGTCTCCCTACCTGAGGCATTTGCATGCCAGCAGTTCCCACCATGGAGGGAGTTGCTAACACTTCCCATCTCAAATAAGCATAATCCAGATTTAAAAGTACAGCAAAAGCCTCCATGCATAAAGGTGAAAAGAAAAGACTGTCACAGTTGACAATAGGAACCAATACTACAGTTTTGAAAACATTTTGAAGTGCCTTTTGAAGTACCTTTTACCTTGGTAAACCTTGAACTATGGTGCTGCAATTTTGAGGGTCATTTCTATATTCTGAGGCATTCTGACACAGTATTTCTTAATGAGGAGTGAACCTGTAATATATTTCCAGTACCAAACAACTGTGGAATTACCACTGTAAGTGTCTCTTTTTAATTACATTGGGGCTCATTCATGCATGAGGAAAAATACTATTTTCTGCCACTGTGAAGACACCGCTTCAAAGAGGTTTTGAGGAGCTGGTATTCAAAGCTGGACCATAAAGAGTGCAAGACACACTATTCTAGCAGTATGCACTGCGTAATTCTTGGAGTATAATTGTTGTTGTTACTGGTTGTTGCTATACAATTGATTGTTGCTATACTGTTGATTCATATTATGCTATTGAATGTTGATAGTAATTTGTAATAGCTTGATATATATATATTTCCTATTTTAAGCATAAGTATACTTGTTAAAGGTGGGTTTTTGTGGTAGTTTACTTGCTAGTGGTGATTCTTATGGTTTTTGTGGTAATTTGTAATAAAGCAGAGAAATTTAGAGGATAAAAGCTTCCATATCCTTGTGTATTATGGACTCCTGTGAACTCAGTAATGATCTTCACACCCCCGTGGGCTGAGTAACCCTCTGGGTTGGGAGAAGGTGTCAGCTCACAGGTATGTCAGAAGTTTCTGAAACTATAAAGAGAAGTCTGTGGTATCTCAAAATCTGTATGATAAATATGATGTCATAATGGTTGTGATCTGACCTGACTGAGGGTATCTGCCTAGAGGTCTGACTCCTCTGCAGGGGGACTGTTTATAATTGGAGAAGCAGAGCTTTGTCTGCTTTACCAGGGACACCATGCACCACATTGGTTCTCCCCATCCAAAACAGGCGGTGCCCCCTGTGAGGGCCACCAGTGCTGCACGCTCGTGGGCTTTGCTCCTGCTTCTAGCAATTCCCTTTGCAGTTCATTATGTAGTGCGGTGGAGACTCATCCCAGGCTCTGCTGTTTGCAGCCTCAGATCCCAGAGTCCACCCATCCTTTTAGCACTGGAGATGTCTGGGAAGTGGGACTGGCTGGCTGTGCAGCGGAGAGCCTGGAGCAGAAGGCAGCACATGCAGAGCTGCAGCTGCCTGCATGCAAGGGGGGACCTGCTGCAGTAATCCTCAGGCGGTGGGGGAAAGGGGGGAAGGTGGGGGGTGAAGGGAGCATGGTTGACTTTGGTCTACCTTAGCTTTTTTGTTGGGGAAACCACCAAACCCCATCAAACCAATAATCTGGAAACCTGCACTGAGCTGTGAGCTGAGTAGTTTATGTTAAGATGTTGCAGAGGTGCACACTATAGAGTAGTGAGGGCAGAAACACAGAGCCAGACACTGTTGAGTGTAAGACAGGGAACAAAATGAAAACCCAAACTCTAAGTCAAGGCTGTTCTCAGAAGCTCTCAAAAAAGCCACAGAAGTGAACATTCAGAAATGTAGGTATTGTGGTGTCTAAGGGTCAGCCAAGAATTTGACTCACATTGGAGAAATGACAGCCAAACTTGGCCTTGTGGTTATTGTCTAAGCAGAGAAATAGGTGAAGGGTGCAGGCAAAGTTAGCAGTCACTTAGTGCCAACTTTGGAGGAACTTTGCAATTTTGTAGAGCAGTGAACTAAGTGAAGTAAAAGTGCAGAAGGCTCTGAGTTGCTGCGAGTCCTTTCCTTGGCTTGTTGAATAGCAGAGCCTGCAGAATGCCTGGCTGCTCTCTGCAGTTCTTTCGCTGGGCAAAAGAGTGAAGAAGAAACTACCCTGCTGGCTCAAATTGGGGCAATTTCTTCTGTGCAGCACAGGGCCTGAAGGAGCTAAAGGGTGAAATAGAAGGGGAACCCTCCTGTCCTCCACAGTTTGTGCCTGTGTCGCCAAAAAGTTAATCTGAAGTTAGGCAGAAGAGGGAGTACCTGGAGAAGTGAGAGGCCATCTGCTGTTTTCTTTTTATCTGGTTGTGTCAAAGGATTTGTGCCAGGTTCTGGAATCCTTTTTCATCAAACCGCTGTTTGTTGGAGTGTTTTAAAACTAGCACTAGTTGTATGTTTTCTTGAATTATGAAAAAATATATGGAGAGCTCCTTTCGTGTTCTTATTTTATTGCTTGGATTTCCATTTTGAATGAAGAAATTAAAACAAAAAGACTCAGCATGTACTAGGTGTGTATTTTGATGTGTATGAATATTAGATGTGTTTTAGTAGAGTATGTCTCAACTGTAGTGCTCTAGAGCTGGAAAACACTGTTCCTTTTTGCCTTCGCAATATTGTGTTTCTTTCAAACTTTTTAAAATATGTTCTGTGACTTACAGGTTGTTGCTGTAGATCACTTGTGCACTGTGTAATAAACCAGTTGGTCAAAACACAACTGAGAGTCTTTCTCACTGTACTTTTCTCACTTGATCTGCAGGGACTGAGAGAGGCTGCGTCTTATTCCAGGTCCCTGCACTGGGAGCTTTAGGGAGAGATACAGGATGAGCTGCGTCCATCTGTATTTTGTGATATAACTTTAAAACATACAGAGACTGTATCATGTCTGTGAGAATGTGGGCCCGTGCTCTCTGCATGGAATAATCTATTTAATAAAGGGTACCATAATTGTGCTAGACAATGACTAGAGCTCTTAATGGTGAAGAAATAATTTGTGTGGGATAGTGTGTTTGTGTGTGTGTGTGTTTTGCTCAAGATATATATCCTACTGTATTCTGGGGAAAAAACCAAACAACTAAAACAAAAAAAACCATGCATAGTCTCAAAATATATTAATATAAATCCAGGAAATGCTAACAATTTCTCATATGCTCCTGAAAGTTTTGATCCATTTTACTACACATTGATGAGTCAGTGATAATGTCACTGGAAACTCTTTAACTAGATCTTATCTCTTTTGTCTTCAGAAATTGTTAAGTTCTTGTTCTACAGGGATCCTATCTTGTCTAGATTTTATCATCCTTCCTATGTAATCTGCTTTTGCATCAGTATGAACTCAGACTAATTTCTTGCCTAGATGGTTTCTTGGCTCATTGTGGTCATTGTTCAGTGCCTGCTGAAACCAAAGCACAGAATCATATGATTTTTGTTCCATTTGTTGTAAATTCTTTGCTGAAATTCAGTGGCAATAGCAGGACACAGCTATATATAGGGACACAAATGGTGTTTGCCAAACCTTGAGACTGGCCTGCAGACACTGAATTGGTCCAAAATATAAAGAATCTTCTTTCTTTACCGTAAAGTATTGATGTGTTTAGTTGTACGAAAGATTGTCTTTCTGTACCTCTGACCCACTGTGGTTGGGAAGGACAGACAAGTGGCTCCTCAGCACGAGGAGCTTCTGTGAAACAGCACAACAGAACAGCACCGCAGAACAAATATAATTCTTAAAACTTTGGACAATGGCAGATGTCACAGATTCTTCACTGGAGTAGACAGCAGCAGTGTGATCTATAGAGACAAGATTTGCCAAGTAGGAGCTTCTGAGAACAGAGTTTTGTGACTTCCTATATCTTCTTAATAACGCAATTCTCTTTCATGGAGAAATGATGAAAACACATGAGAAACACCACCCAAGTGAGTTCAAGTGATCTGCAAAACCAGTGAATGTAGAATACTGCATGAACTTTAGTGGAAGCCATGGGTGAGTGACACTGTAACCTTCATGAGGTACTAGCTCAGAAAAGGTTCTTCCTGAGTGGAAAAATAACAGGATTTTTAAATCCTTTTATGTCTCGGAGTCATAAACAGCTGAAGTGATGAGGTGGCTTGCCCTCCCTATATGCACAGCAGCTTTCATACTCTTTGGATTCCTCTGAAATGGGATTTACTCTGTCAGCATAGAAAGAAATTATGCATTGTTTTCTTGGGTTGTTTTTCTACTGAGCTAGTGGCTTGTACGGGCTTCCTAAAACTCTGTCTCAGTGGTGGGGAGCTCTTAGTTTGGCTGACATGATTTCTTGAATGTGTCTTTGTCTTTCTTATCAAACTAATAACAGAGCATTAAATTCACCTTTAGGATTTCTAAAAGGATGTTTGTTTGACTCTCCTGTTGAAAAGTCATAGCTGGTTTGCAGATGGATGAAGAATTGTTTCGTGTTCATTTATACCAGAGTTTGGACAAGATTATGTGCTCACAAAAGAGGATCAGTGGAAACTTGCACTGTAGTCTGAAGTGAAGAGCTCTCTTCAGTAGTAATTGCAATGAAATTAGCTGTCCTTGTCTGCAGTAACAGAGTCTGGAAGATTTTTCTAGTCCTCCCTCAAAGCCCTGTCCTTGCGCAGAAGGCATTTGTCAATTTTGTGTAACTGCAGTTTAAACCATCAAATTCTTTATGCTTGAGACATAGTATTTAAGATTCAACAGAAAGCAGGAAAGACAGACCCAGTAGATTCCTGGCAATTACATTTTATAAAATGTTTTCTTAAACTGTAAAGGGGTAATTACTGTAGACAGGGATTAATATGTCAGGACTCTTGGCTGTATACCTTCCATTTATTCAAAGATTTTAATAGTAACCTACAAAAGAGAACGACTTTAAAATTTTACAAACATTGTAATGCCTTCAGCATTTTTTCTCACCTTTTATGGAATATTCAGTTGCTTTGCAAGCCTACTTGATGTGTCCAGACTTCAAGGTGCATGTATACCAACTAGCAGACATCTCTTTTTTTCTAAACACACTCATTCACACAGGCAATCATACCCAGACATTAGCTCTTGAGTAGATGTTTTTATTTCTTTCATGTTGTTGACTCAGGCATCTAATTTGTGGAGAAGAGTTGGTGTCTGGACATAGCCTTGTGCTTCTCAGTTCCTGGTGATTAGCGAAAAGTATTTCACATCCCATTCTAATGCACCCAGTTATTTTTATGTGCTGCCTAGAGAGCTGAGGTGCTCTGGATTAAACTGGAAGCCTTGGATACTTCAGGACCTTGTATTTCTGCAGTGTGCAAGGAAGCACAGTCCAGATCTACACGAGCTAGGACTGTCTAGATGTGAATATTTATAGGCTGCATGATGAGGATACATTCCATGTAGCATGAAAGCAATTCAACCATGGCAGCATGGGGCTGAATTTGAGTTTTCCCTTCCTCTCTACTGGGCTGCAAAACTCTGGCTGCAGGCATATGACTTCTGAAGCCAGCTGAGGCTTGTACATTGTACAGTGGGGTTTTGGATTCAGCTTTTAAGTCCAGCTTTGTTATTTGTGTATTGCTGATGTGATGGATGGATTGCTTGCAGAAGCTTTGAGCAGCGGCTGTGCATTGTTGTTTTTGTAGTCAGTGAGTCAGCACAGATCCTGGTGTCTGTATGTCTGTTCTGGAGTGCCACAGCCGCGGTGGCTGCAGCGTTGAAAAGAAGCAAAAGGGAAGTACAGAGAATGGGAGGTGGAACAAGGGATGAGGCTTAATCAGACAGATTATACTGGGTTTTGTGGTAACTGCTAAATAAAGGAAGTCAGGGCAGATGCTTCCACTGAAAATAAGAGTCAGTGCAAAATCTGTATTTGTTGATCTAGAATGATGTTTTTTCTTCAAATAAGGAATAATAATTCTGTTTCCTGCTAAAGTGATCAATGATACCAAAAATGGTGACGGAGAACCACTAAAAAGAAATGGTGTAAAAAGCATGAGCTATCAGCAGTTCAGTTAGTAGTAGTGATAGCTGCAGCTATGTGCAATCCCATAGCAGCATACAGGGCTTGTCTGAAAGGTCGGTACCCTCGGTCCAAGCTACACTGGATACTTGTACCTGGGTGTCAGTGGTCTGCCTTAACCTAGCCATGGGGTTATGTCCTCTCTCCTCTGCCCTGTCCCCATTTCTCTGTCATAAAGTGGTGTATGACTTTTTCTTCCTCTTGCAGTCATGTAACAAAGAGTTATTCCTTATGCTGAGGCCCTCAAGGTTCCTCCCAGTGTGACGGAGACAGCCTTGCCAGGCTGCTCCTCCAGAGCTGCTTTTCTCACCTCTTCATCTCCACACACTCCACCTGGGGTCCCACCAAGTGCTGAGACCAACCTCCTCACCCACCTCCCAAAGCCTGACCAAGCTAGCCTCCACTCCACTGGGAAAAGCAGCATGGGCAGGTGGATTCTGGCCCCTGTAAGGCCTCCTAACTGCCCAAGTTACAGAAGGCAAAGGCAGGGACTGGAAGAAGGAAGATCTGCCCACTGTAAGTGAAGACCACATTCGAGACCGCCTAAAGACCCTGAAGGTGCACAAGTCCATGGGACCCAATGAGAACCATCCACAGGTCCTGAGAGAAATGGTGGATGAAGTTGCCAAGCCG
>NW_010192609.1:0-4171 GCF_000695765.1 Mesitornis unicolor | reverse complement strand
GCTGACTGGAAAAGGAGAAATGTAACCCCCATTTTCAAAAAGGGGGAAAAGGAAGACCCGGAAAACTATTGGCCAATCAGTCTCACCTCTGTGCCTGACAAGATCATGGAGCAGATCCTCCTGAAGATTCTCCTAAGGCACAGGGGGAATGAGGATGCAGTGATTGGTGGTAACCAACATGGCTTTACCAAGGGCAAATTGTGCGTCACCAATTTGGTGGCCTTTCATGATGGAGTTACAGCTTTGGTGGATAAGGGAAGAGCAACTGGTGCCATCTACCTGGACTTGTGCAAAGTGTTTGACACTGTCCTGCACAACATACTGGTCACTAAGCCGGAGAAACATGGATTTGATGGACAGACCACTTGCTGGATAAGGAACTGGCTGAATGGTCACACTCAGAGAGTTGTGGTCAATGGCTCAATGTCCAAATGGAGACCAGTGATGAGTGGTGTTCCTCAGGGATCGATATTGGGACCAGTACTGTTTAACATCTTTGTCAGCAACATGGAGAGTGGGATCAACTGCACCCTCAGCAAGTCTGCGGATGACACCAAGCTGGGTGGTGCAGTTGACACGCTGGAATGAAAGGATGTCATCCAGAGGGACCTGAACAGGCTGGAGAGGTGGGCCCATGCCAACCTCATGAAGTTCAACAAGGCCAAGTGCAAGGTCCTGCACCTGGGTAGGGGTAATCCCAAGAACAAATACAGGCCGGGCAGAGAATGGCTCGAGAGCAGTCCTGAGGAGAAGGACTTGGGGGTGTCGGTCGATGAAAAACTCAACATGAGTTGACTCAGCTCTGGGATGTGGGCAGAGGGGAGGACCACAGACTCCCTCTTGAACTTTCTAGTGGCTTCACGCAGATCATGATGGTTCTCCTCCTGCATGTTCAAGTCCTACAGAAAAGGCACAGGTGTTTTCAGTTTTTATGAAAAAGGTCTCTGTGTCATACATTACTCCAGTACTAAAGAGAGAGGAAAAACTACTAAACACAGTATGTCAGGAAACAGACAAACAACATGCAGTATAGACAGACTGTGTGCTCAGCACATGAAAATGATACCTGCTTTACTGAGTTTTATTGGCATAAAGTAAGAACGTGCTATTTGCAGGGCACAAAGTGTAGCTGAATCAAAATTCCTGGAAGAAGATGAAGATTTTTTTTTTAATTGATCTGAACTCTAATGCTGCACTGGTACATACCCTACATTCATTTTTATACTGTGTTAATTCTCCCAGAGAAGAACTTTTGTGTCAATATTTTTTCCATTTTCAAGCTACATCAAAGTCCTCTATAGGCCTTCTGTGTTCCATACTCTGCCATCTGAAGTGATTATTACAAATTCTAGCAAAATACTGCTGCAAATTGTTTTCTGGATAATGTGTTATCCTCCTCCTTGTGTGGTAAAATACAACATGTTTCAGACTCATTACTCTTAGCAATTGTTACAGAATAATTTAGAAGCAAATAGCAAATATTTAATTTTCCTATGTGCTCCTTGCCATCTCTAGCTTGTAATGTTGCAGCAGGATTAGTCTGTGGGCTACTTTTCCTTAATATCATCACTGGAAATCACTGATTCATAACTGAATTCAACAAGCATGAATTCTGCTTTTGAAAACCAGATTTCTCTTGTCTTCTCCAGTTCTCTCTACAGTCAAGAAGGCAATCAGGAAGCCAGCCAGGCTCTCCAAAAGCCTTTCATTGTATCCCATTGTGCAATTCTTGTTGAAGAAGTGAAGTAATTGTAATTGCAAGATGAAATCTTGTTGTTGATTTATGAGATAAGGGAGAGGACTGACATACTTCAGTTAATGATGAAGCATCTCTACGTGTTGTGAAAGGCTGGAAATTGCTGTTAAATGGCCTGGAAAAGATGGTGAGCAGGAAGTGGGAAAGCAGTTTACATCTGAAAAATTTTTTTGAGATTAAGTAAAACATGTTAGTATGACAATTGTGACCCGCAAGTCTTTGGTACAGTTGCAAGTTTTTACAGTCACCTATGTTATCATCAGTTAACAAAATGAATTCCTAAGCACGTTAAGAATATGACGAAGTATTGGGTCTTGTGTTATTGTTTATTCCAATATTAAGTGTCCTGATATCTAATTTTCTATTTTATCTTAATTACTAAATAAATAAATAAATAAAGTGCGTTGAAGTCCACTGTAGAGAAACTGCTTTCTCAGCAAACTCCATGTTTTTCAATTAAACTGTTCTGTAAATGTATTTTATTCTCTTAGATGATTACTGCACAGTTTAAATATTTTTTTGTCTATTATGTGTCTGGTTGTCTGATATTCAGATTTTGTCCCAGCCCTAATAATTCTCCCTTCTGCTGATGTTTTACAATTTACACTCCACTTCTGCCTGCAGAAAATACTCTTATGTTTAAAAGAGCCCATGGGACTCATGTGTCCTTGAAAGCTGAGCATTTGTCATACTTGTTTGTTGCTATTTTGTTCCCTTTTCTATTTGAAAATGTGAAATGCTGTTTTCCTAAGTGATTTTTGTCACAATCTAAAGCTTTTGTCCAAACTTAGTGTCCTTTTGAACTAATTTCCTTAAAGCCTCCCTCCCTACAACTGTGCTTCAGTTCCCCTCAGAGCAAAACACCCTGGCTACTTTTAAGCATGTCCACAGTCTCCATCTCTAGCAGATAAACTTAACGTCTTGATGACACTAGAAGTGAGACTTAATCTTTCAGTGTTTTAGTTTCTGATTAGCACCTAACTGCCTTAATCTCCAGCCAGATTTCCCTTCAGTGTCTTCATTTAGGTATTTTTTTTTCATAAGGCAGCTTCTTCTAGGAAATCATGCTGATTTCCCAAATTTAAAAGTGAAAGCAATAATATGTTTCAAAAAATATGGTACTTCAAATAGGTTGGATTGTTTTCTTTGTACTCTAGAGTTGTCTAGTTCTCTAAAAAGAAAAATACATGTATAAAAACACCCATGGAGTCTGGAAGGCAACGAAAGCTTCATAATTTGTTAGGGATGAGCCCTCAAGAAACAAGGTTCACACATTTTTAGGCCTTTATAATGCTGGAAGTTTTAAAACTTTAATCACATAGACATAGCTACTGCACAGTCACTCTGCTGTTCATCTCATGGAGGAAAGAGTATACGCTTTACAAGTGTAAGCTGCGTTATATCAGATCCAGTTTTGAGAGTAATAACTGAACAATCTTCATCAAGAAAATATCACACCTAGAGAAAATTGTAACACTAATTGCAACATAGAGTTCAAGCACTGGCTTAGTTCCAGGAAGCCTTTTTACCACTCACTTGCACTCAGACTCTAGTCTAGGACCAGGAGGAGCAAGGGGATCTGTAGGAAACTCCTAGCAGTCATGGCCATGCCAAGCATTTCTGTTCCTATAGAAAAGTCCCATTCTTAACAGAGAAAGGGTGAGAGAGCAAAACTAACCTTTTAAAAGCAAGCCAGTATCAACAAGCACTTTTAGAAATATTTTTGTTTGTTCTGTTTTTATAGATGGAGCAAACAGTAATGCCTATAGTTTAAGTCTCAATTCAATAATTCTGTTATTTCTAATGATAAAATAAGAAAAAAACCCATTCATAGCCATGTTAAAATACATATATAGGCATTTCACTTTAACACTGTAGCACCTCCACCAATGGAGATTACAAATTTAGTTGGGAACTTTACCCTTTCCCCTAAATACAGCCATATAAATACTCCCTATATCTGAGTTTTTACATGCATATTAGAGACTCAGTAGAGTCTGGTGACTTCCTCTCCAAAGATTCGGTATGCACTCAACATGCTCAAGCAAAAGTTACAAGGACTGGGGGGGGCGGGGGGGGGGGGGAACCAACAACAACCCTAAAGAAACCCTCAAAAAAACAAAACCCAATCAATCAGCTAAAAACCTCCTGTATAGATGAAACTTGCATTTCCTGTGCTGGAAATGATCCTTCTCTCCTCCCATGGTCCTCCTCATCATCTATTAGTTGATCCAACAGAACAGGAAACATTGACTTTTCAGGAAACATTTGTCTTTTCATAATGGCACCTTCTTAAAATGGAATGTTGGCAGAGCTTAATCAGCAAATAGTTTAACCAAGGAAGCTTTTCAGAGGGTTAATGTGTGTATTTGACCTATTAGACCTAAATGACCTATTAGAGAGCAGCGTAGGGGA
>NW_010192608.1:0-1075 GCF_000695765.1 Mesitornis unicolor | reverse complement strand
GGATATTATAATAAATTAATAATAGATTAAAAATTAATAATATATAATAAATTAATGTCATCTTTAAACATTTCTGTCCAAGGAGCAGCTCCATCCTGCAGCACCCACCCAGCGCCCAGCAGCTCCGTGCTGCTTTAAAGAGCAATCACAGTGCAAAGCCACCAGCCCCACTGCTTTAAAGAGCAATTACAGTGCAAACACAGCTTTTATGTGAACGATCAATACTCGTATCTGGGAGAGCTTTCCGGCGGTGGGGGGGAGGAAGCAAAACATTGATTTTTAGTGAAAAGGCATATTCCATCATCCTGTGCCATATACCACGTGGAGAAGGCTAAAAGGGAGGCCTGGATGTGAACAAGTGTCTGAGGACACGGTGAATCGAAATGAAAAATGGGTTGAAATTGAAATCAGATGGGAAAGAAACACAAAGCACAAAACACAGCAGAATCAGAGATCAGGGAAAACGAACCCACAGCCTTCAGAAGGAAAAAAAGAGTTCCCTGCACTGGAAAGGCGATTTAAACTGGAGCCAAACTGGTGGGCAAGAGCAGAACCCACTGGGTGCAGCCTCCCTGGCAGCAGCAGAAACATCACCAAGAGCCCCCATCCCAGTCCCAAACCAAAAACAAGTCCAAAGTCTGAATTAATGCAGCTTTTTGGGGCAGAGGCTCAGATCCATGAGGCCACTGGAGCACCCAAACAGTGGGGGCGCAGGGTGCAGCCCACCCATGGGTGCTGCCAAACCCTTTTGCCACCTCTCAGCAGCTTTGTAAAGGCAGAAAACCCCGCAGAAGCGCTTTGTGCTTTTAGGCAATTAAAATAGGGGTCACGGTGCTCTCCTGTGTCCCTCTTTGCACAGCTCTGGCTCAGTAGGCTGAGGCAGAGCCGGGATGCTCCCAGCACGCCCCAAGCATCACCATGCACCAGGCATGGGAGGATGGTTAAAAATCCCAAAGCAGCACAGCTTTTACCTAAAATGGGATCCCCAATGGCCACATTGCAGAGATGAGAATGGGTCACAGGAATGCATGGCCAGAACCACAGATATATATACATATATACACACACACACACA
>NW_010192607.1:0-8352 GCF_000695765.1 Mesitornis unicolor | reverse complement strand
AAAGGGGGTCATGTGGAAGCAGAGAGAGAGATACTTTGCTGAGGTTTTTTTTTTCCCTTCTCCTAAGACACACATGGCATGGTGGAAAGACCAATGCACTCCCATCCCGCTGCACCTCAAGGCAAAGGGGGAGGGGGCAGGTGAAGGAACTGGGAAAAAAACCTGAGCCTGGGAAGAAGGGAGGGGTGGGGGGAAGGTGTTTTTACTTTAAGATCTGGTTGTATCTCTCATTGTTCTACTCTGATGTCGTTAACAAATTACAATTGTTGTTTGTTTTTTTTTATTCCTTATGATGAGTCTGTCTTTTGCCTGTGACCTGTTTAAGTGTTGAGAAGCCCTCCCAGTCCTTATTTTGACTAGCCCTTTTTTGGGGCATTGTGGTGCTCAGTTATGCACTGGGCCTAAACCACAACAGTCTTGTTTTTATTACAGAGACAACACCAAAAGCATTTATTAAGTTTTTGCCCAACTTACATTATCGATCAACTCAAATAAACAGCAATAAATAAGCTCTCAAAAAAGGTGAACTTATATTTCAGAATTTGGCCTCAAGTGTAGTATTATATTGATTTAGTTATTTTAAACTGATATAGGTAAACTGTTAAATAATTATACTAAATGTGAAAAAGTCCATATCCTTTAAAGAAAGTAATTTTTACAGTGGTAAAATACTAGGTCCGGACATTGATCTGAAACTCTCATGCTTATGTCACTGTACAAAGAGTTTGTATTCCCAGCTCTGAAAAAAACTATCATCGAGTTCCTCAGTGATACTTTGCCTTTGAATTTTATGGTTTGTAAAATACTGCTTTATATAATATCCTACAATAATTTATTATCTTGTAAAATATAAGTCTGCTGTGGAAAATTGCTTCTTGCTCAAAACACATGTATTCCTTTTGTGCATGTGGACTTATGTACATTTTTTTAAAGTAAATATATTTTATTTTTCATCACTACACACATAACACAATTCACTTTCAACCTAAAGCTATATTTTATTCAGTAGATGATAAAAATTGTTAGCTAGATTCATCAGTCCTATCACATAGATTCAGAAACAGTATAGTTGAAGATGACAATTTTAAACACACATGGTTAAGAGTAGAGTTGGATTCACAACTACCATTGCAATATGATGGTGTACAAAGTGCAAAAATACTCTATAAACACTATAACTAGTTGAAAACTAATTTTCCATGTTAAAACAATCTTAACTTCGAAGAACATTCTAAGCTAGATTCATCAAAAATTTCCAGTATTGGACAAGAATTACTTAAAAAAAAATAATTATTGGATATTGCCCCTTCAAACTAAAAACCAAACTAAAACAAAACCCCTTAAAAATATCCTAAATAATTTCTTTCATTTTTTTCCTCTCTCTGTGAAAAAAGATGTTTTATTTGAACCGATCTGTTCCTAGAAACAATTTATTTTTCAGTGACCTGGTATCTTATGACATCCTTAGATTGTAAATGAAGGGCTACAGATATTTCTGAATGCAAAACTGGATATGCAAACAGAATAAACAGAGAAACAGAAAAACACAGAGCACTTCCTGCTCAGAGCTGTCCTGGTTTGAGCTAAATAGAACTAATTTTCTGTTTAGTGATTTTACTTTTCAGCTCAGTCTCTTTTAAGTGACTGAACTTGCTGAAAACTGGAAGCATGTTTTTCCCAAACAGCGCTGCTGGAAGATATGCTCAAGGTCAGTTGTCTCATCATGGGCGCCGTGTCTGCACCTACGGGGGGGGAAGCGGACCCAAAACTGACCAACTAGGTATTCCATCCCACATACGTCATACTCGGTATAAAGCTGTGGGAACACGAGGGTCTCGTCCTCTTTTTCACCATTCCTTCCATCTCGACCCTTCCGTCCGTCTCGATCCTGCAGAGGTCAAGGCCTGAGCAGAATCCTGCCAGTTCGTCTGCTGCTGACCCTGATTTTGTGTGTTCAGCATCCTGCTCCCACCAGCTGCTGAGTTTGGTCTGGGACTTTCCAGTGCCCGGCTCTGCAGAGCCTCTGGTGACGTATTTGTCATTGGGTGGAGGGTGGGGGGAGGATTTTATATTGGTTTAATATATATATATTTGTACATACTTGTATATATTTAATTATTTTCCTATTTACATTATTATCTTGTAGTATTATTATCATTGTTTCATTAAATCTGTTTATTTTCCAACCCCTAAAGTCTCTCTCCCTTATTCTCTTTTCTCTTCCCTTCTGGGGAGGGGAGAGGGGTTAGTAAAGAGCGTCTGTCCAGGCTTTAGGGCTGGTCCAGCCCTAAACCACGACAAGAGCAAATTTTACTTTATCATATCACACTGAAGTATGCTGAAATAATACAGGATTGAAAATGAGGGAGAAGTGCCAGTCAAATTAAGGTACAACAGAAAACATGTATTAAATGCTCATTAATTCTAAATTATACACAGAAATAAAATCTGTGTCTATGAGTTCATCAAAACTATTCAGTCTCTACCAAAGACAGTAGTAAAAAACCTCTTTTTCTTTCAAGGTAACCAACCTATATATGGTATCAATTAATGTGTAGTTTGGACTAAATACTTATTTAAGCATACAGGCAGAAGTTTCAGGTGGACTGCCTGGGGCAAGGTCTACAAACATAAGCAAAACTGCCTTCAATTCAGCTCTGGCAGAGTAACTGTCACATCAGATGAAACATCCATGAGGGAAGGAAAGGCATTATTAGCTTTTTGACTTATGAGTCCCAAGCACTAGATTGAACCAAGTGACAAGATAACTATGGTCCTGCTGTCTTGTTAGTCTATAAACTAACTCAGGGGTCTATAAAGCCAGGCTTACTTATAACACACAGACAGAAACCAGGGAGCATCGGTTAAAAAAAGTAGGAAAAACTTTTGTTAGAGGAAAGAGGAGAATGTGAGATCAGCCAGGATCAGCAGATGCTACTGCTCGCTTAAGAGAAATCCATCTTTTCAAAATTCTCCCTGACTCACTTTTACTCCCTTTCCTCTCTCATCTTAAAGGTTTTTTCCAACCAAAACCATTCTGTGATTCTATCTATGATTCTACGATCCTTCATATTTCTGATATCAGGACAACCCAATCTGCACCCTTCACATTTGTGGTAGTGACAATTCAGTTTTGCTTTTAGTGCAGAGAAACCTTGAGCCAGGTCTAGCTACATAGTGGCTTAACCTTCTCCTTGGAACAGGTGAGCAGCAAAAAGTGAGACTGAAGTTTGCTGTTTTGAGTTCAGAATAATTGAGAAAGAACTAGATCATGTACACTTGGCTTTGACAATTAGTAATATTCGCACTCCTATCCAATGATATTAGGAAAGTTCTCTTTTTTTTTTTTCTTTTTTTTCAGTGAGTACTGGCTTGTTACCTAGCTGTACTTAGCTAAAAAGATTATTTGTCTCCATGCCTTGCCTTGGCTTGTGCCTTATATAAAACTGGCTATACACCATCTGCTTTTGAAGGCTCCAGGTAGAGATTAAATATAGCAATATGCGTTTATGTTTGTACCATCTCTGTTTTTTGATGACCCCTTCCTTCCTAGAGAGAATGAAAAAGATTTTAATTTTTAAAAGAGAAGGCAGAAAGTGACAGAAACACTTTCTCATTGTAAAGCAATAAATTTATCAGTGACTCAAATCCGCTTCTGATGGTCTTTTATTTTTGTTATTTTTCGTCAGTCACCAGGTTCTTCACATCCTTCTCCACATACAAAATGTCATTGTCTGTTTCTTACACTGTCCACTGAGCATTTGAATAACCATTCATCTGCCTCTCTGTGTGCATTCACAGCTAGGATTGTAATGCAGCAATCATCTGAGTAGAGCCAATTACTATAATATGTTACTTAAGAAAGCTGGTAATGGAATCTTATTTATTTATTTATTTTGAGCAGGATATTTTAATTTAAGTATCAAAAGAAAGATGCCATTAATATTAACCATGGGCACTTTTAGTTTATTATTTTTTGAATGATATTTGCTAGTTCCAATTAGCTAACTGTTTTTATCATTGTAATTTTTAAGGATTTCTATTAGTTCAGGGAAGGAATTTAATTAGAATATGACATTATTTGATACTGCAGGAAGAATTTAGATTCAGTAGGTAAAATTAAATAATGTTGCCTTAGCCTTTGAAATGTTTTTCAAATTATTTAATTAGCCCATTATAGTTTGTTTAAGCTGTACATTTTATTTACTTTGAGATACAATTCCCAATGGAGTTTGATTCAGCTCAGGTGGTATTTGGACTTCGTGCCTTTCTCAATCTTTATTGCTGTTTAAAAGTCTTGCTTCAATAACAGATCCTACAATGCCATTGGTTTTTTGTATGTCCCTGTAGTCAAGTTGAAATTCAAAGTATCTCATGGTTCTCATGATGATTCCTACTATGCTACAGTAAAGCATATCTGTTGTCTACTTAACTTTTTTTCTTTGTCCATCCACTCTTAAGAGAAATTTCCAAGATACCATATATGCTATCACAGCAAAAATAATAAATAAATATTTGAGATCCACAGTTCTACTTCAGTGAATAATTTAGTATGTTGTAGAGCAATTTATTAACTCTGTCTTCCCCTAAAAAACACCCTTAACCACAAAAGCTTGTCTATATTTTTTCTAAAGCATTCCAAACCTCAGTTTAAGTAGACAAAGCCAGGTGGAGATCCAGAAGCACATAGAGTGGCAAAAGTCTTTCCTTGCTTTATTGAGATAACAAGAGGCCATGCTCTTTCACCCTTTGAACACTCTAGAGAATGCACAGGGAGCAAGAGTCCTTAATATGATATTATTCTGTCGTGAAAGGTGTATGAATGTGCTGCACCCCTGTATAAGGAATGCTGTATTGCTTTCCAGTTTCATGAAGAATCATGCTTAACCCTGTCTGGGTTATACAATTCCTGCAATTCAAAATATGATGTTTGTAAAGTAGTGAAAGCAAAAACGTGCCCTTTCATAATAGGCTGAGACCTTGTTCGACGGTTAAATTAATAATATAGCAGGCCACTGCTAGAGAAGGCAAGTAGGTCACTTGCTGCTTACAAATTACCTTCTCACTAAAGAGTGCTTTAAAGCTGCAGTTCATGAAAGCTGCTGCTGAAGTTGGGCAGTGGGAGCATGCAGCTCTAATTGCCCTCAACTTGTAGTGGGGAGTTGCACCCTACGGGTGGCAGTCTATGTCACTTACAGCTTAACCTAACTTGCCGTTTGGTGGTAACCAGAAAGGGTGATCCTACAGACACCTCTGGCTTAAAATTAACAAGGCCAAGCGTTCTTTCCTCTACTTGACTAACTGCTATGACTATTTCTGACATCCACCTGCAGGCTGATGTTCTCGTCTGGCCTTGGTCTGTCCCCAGGAAGGTGCCTAATGACCATGGCTGAGGCTGCCTTGGTGCCCCCTGGCTGCCCTGCTCCTGGCTGAGGCAGTGGGATGGGCCCTGGCTGGTGAGACCATTTAAGTACTTGGAAAAATCTATTTACTTTGAAGAGTTTTTAGGAGGCTATAAGCATTCATTCTGAAGTTGCAACCAGTGCAGATAAAGGAGTGGTAGAGGAAAATAATGAAAATAGGAACTAACTTCAGCACATCTGGAAAGAGCATATGAAAACTTATAAAATGAGATTAAAAAACTACATCTTGCTTATCAATAGTGTTATTAGAAAAGAAAACAAGGAATTCCTAAGAAGATTTGTGTTTCAGTCAGTGTCCTAAAAAACTTAAAATTCAAATTCCTCAAAAAGAAGTAGTCTTTAATGTGCCTTTCACTGGAAGGAAAAAAGGGACATAGATGCCAGGTGTTTTAAGCTGTTAAGAAAATTCCAGGGCAGCGCTCACACTGAGCCAGTGTTTCTTGTTGTCTAGAGGTATGATGTAATAATGAGATCATTCTCATCTTTTCGTCCTTTGAACAAAATGAGTCCTTTCTGTTTTAACTTCTCAGGCTTCTTCATTTCAGTAAAAGAGACAAATTACTAAAACCTTGCTGTCTGCAGCACACAACACAACAACCCCTTATCCTCGTCCTTTGTAGAAACGTCATAAAAATTAAAAGGTGCAAAATGTTAATAAAAACACAAAGTCTGGCGTTTCATTGGTGAGTTTCTTAAAGCACTCCAGTTCTGTGAATATTTCGTGTTGTTAATTATCTAGGTAAAACAGAAAGAAACATTTTTTTGCGTAAGTTATAGTCAGAATATACTATTGTATTAACCTGTAGTGATATTTGTTTTGACCTATAATGGCATCCCATATACAGTGCAGCCATCTCAGTCTTCTCATACATGCTATCAGCACAGAAAAGTCATGACATACAACTGGAGCTGTACTTCTGATGCTTCACTGACATGAATGGCAGGATTATGTGTCTGACATTCACCAGGATCACAGTAGGATTTCTGAATAAGTTTCTTTTTTTCTAACTTGGTATGGGAATAAACAAGAAAAACAGTGGGGATCTGAGCTTAAGGATCATTCTCTAATGTGCTTTTCATCACAAAGATCTGAAGCAAATCAGTGTCAGGGTTTTTCCAGTTAGAGTGTTACAATGTGCTTTATCCTTGGGGTTGTGCTGAGAGCTGCAATCATACTGACTACAAAGCTTTTGCCCTTATTAATTTCTCAAAATGGGAGCATAGCTCTCTCATGAGAGGAGGTGCAGAAGATTCTTATTGAAGGGCTGTGGAATCAATAAGTTGGTTTGCTACAGCAGAGCATATTAGTTATGTTTTGGGGAGGAGAGAGGAGCTTATGTTCAAACAACTCTGAAAAAGACCATTGTAAGAGGTTGTAACACTGAGACAAGTTTCTCTGAATATGTAAATCCATGAGCTCAGGTTTTGTGTGCCCTAATGACTTTTATTTTACTGAATTTTTAGAAAGTTAAATGAACATTTATGGACCCACCATGAAAGGAAGATGTAGAAGGAAGCTGCATTATACATTATGAATAACTGCAACTAGAGGGGTTAATGATTTAGAACTAGCTCTAATAGTCTGTATAAATGCCTACATAGAGAAGGAATTTTTCATGATTTGTAAGAAATTAGATATGCAGTAAAATGAATTGTACATTAATTTAAACATCTGCCTTTCACATACTTGTGGGATTGATGTTCTGCTTATTGGTCTTTCCATACAATAGTCTCTGTAAAACAAGAACTCAGGTAAGATCATTTCAAGCAGAAATCATTTGTTACAAGAGCTCAGTAAGACATCTTAACAACATAATTTGCTTTATTAAAATTCTGCATAAAAGATCTACTACATTATACAGGAAATAACTTCATGAACTAATATCTTTTCTTATTCATGGCTACATGAATGGCTTTGCTTCTTGTTTGCAATTCTGTAGGATTATTATGGCAATGACACCAGTTGCAAATGTGGAAGAGTAATCTGGATAGCAGTTCTGCAGAATGTGAACATAGTCCATTTTTCTCATACAAGTTGTTCAACGACCTTCTCTCCAGAAGTCCAAGGCATCCAAATCTCAAATTTTGATCCAAGAACTTCAGTTCAGAGGGGTAAGAGCAGAATCCTCCCATCTACAGCACAGGTAGTGTCCAGCAGCACAGGTCATTCCTAATCTTTACGCTTGGCATGAGAAAGGTAACTTCTTCCCCACCTCTCTCTTATCTTTTGAAGGCAAGAGAAGAGTTCTGCTTTCACTTTGTACAAGCTTTAATAGGCTACTTTTCCCCAGTATGCAGAGAGAGCAGACAGGCAGAAGGCTTTCAGCACAAGACTGGATTTTGTATTATAACTGAAACTACAGAAATAATAATTTTTTTCTAGCTTCGATGACTATTAATAGAAACCCTTAACACAATTAAGAACTAAAAGCAATACTCTTATTACTAAGATGCTAGGAAATCCTTAATGACTTCATTTCCCTTGAGATTTCAAGCATATTTAAACAATGGCAGGCCAAATCCTGGCCTGTTGTACATTTTAAAATCAAATTATTAAATGTTTGAGTTATTACAGCAGATTTTTATGAGGTACAATTCAAGACAGAATTTATTATATTTATAGTTACCCTGAAAGTCACATTCTTATCTCAAAGTTTAACTTAAATTGCTGGATTTAGCAGACGTTATCTGGAGGTCAAAGAAAGGACAGAGGGAAGATCCGGGTAACTACAGACCTGTCAGTCTGACCTCGGTGCCGGGGAAAGTCATGGAACAGGTCATCTTGAGTGCTGCCTCACAGCACATACAAGATAACCGGGTGATCAGGCCCAGTCAACATGGGTTCAGGAAGGGCAGGTCCTGCCAATCCATCCTGATCTCCTTCTATGACAAGGTAATCCCCCTTCTGGACGAGGGAAGGGCTGTGGAT
>NW_010192606.1:4526-14046 GCF_000695765.1 Mesitornis unicolor | reverse complement strand
TACTACAGGCCTGACCTCGTAAGTGCCGGGAAGGTTCCGCTACCTGGTGGCGTTAGGGAGCCCGGTAGCGCCTCTGCGGGATTGGAGGGGTCTGGTGTGGAGGTCCTGCGTTGGGAGGACTCGGGCCTGGCTGTAGGAAGCGATCGGCCTCGGAAGAAGCAACGAGCAGGGAGCCAGGTCTTGTCTTGGGAGCTGCCCTCAGACCAGCGGCATGGTACCCAGAATGAAGCAGCTGCACAGATGTCTTCAGAAGGGGGGTCTGCTGTGGGGAGCTGGGTTTTGAAAAGAGCATGCAAAAGTAGCGAGAATGGGGTACACTAGATTTTAATAGGCTTTTTTTTCCTCCAGTAATGGAAATGAACAAAAGTTGACTTTAGACACGATGCCAGACTGAACGTCAAGACTGAAAATTTCAGTCAGAGAGAACTAAGATCCAAATGAGACCATCCACTAGGGATATTAATGGCTGAGTCGCTCTCTTGGAGGCCTGTAAGCCTTATCTTGTCCTCCTGCTCTTGCATACTTTGTTTTTAAAAACACTGTGCTATTTTCAAAACAGAAATAAGTTGAAAAATCACCATGCTTGAGCTATCATGTCAACATTTAAGCAATGAGACTTAAATCATTGCTAGATGTGTTTTAATAGTCTTGACTGTAGCCTTGATTACACGCAAATAGGCATATCCAGAACAGTCTGAGGATCTACATTAGACTAGTACAAATTTTGAGGACATACGGTTTGTTAAGTGTTATCTGGTATCTTTTTAAAATTTCATCTCCAGTTTCAGTGCTTAATTGCTAAAACAGAAAAACAGAAGCAGTAAAACATTTTCTTCTGTCACCAAGAGTAAGAGTATGTGTGGAAACGTCAACTGTACCAGACCTCTCAACCAAACTTACTTTCTTAAATGGCAAAAAGAAGCTTTGTTCCTTTAAACCAAAAACTGTCCATTCTTCCTTTTTCCACCTTCTTTTCAAATCCTATTTTGCTACTTTCAAATAAAAGTCAAATTACAGAAAGGTAATAGGTTAATTTTTATGATGTTTTTTGCATGTAAGAATTGTACTCTGATCAGAAAAGAGGGTGGTGTATTCACAATTTAGCTGTAATGCTGGCTCTTACAAGAGCATGCTAGTTTACTGGTTTGTGGGTTTAGTTTTTCTTCTGCCGTAACGCTGACACCTTTCTCCATTTTAACAGAGTATACCTGAAATACCTCCTAAGCCTGGAGAACTGAAGACAGAACTGCTGGGTCTAAAAGCAAGATCAAACAAAGTTGAAACTTCACAACAGTAACCAGAACTTACTTATTTTGTGAAAACTGGAACTGATTAAATATTTTCACCTGTTTCAACTGCAGAAGTCCACGTGTGAAATACTGTACTCCCTTAATCCTTTTTGTTTGCTTGTTTCCTTTAAGCAGGGTTACAGGCAGCATTAAAAACATGTCCAATGAATACTCTCGTTAGAAGTCTGATTGGTTGTGCACAAAAGTGCTTATGATTTCTTAATCTTGATCACAGTGTAAATATCTATCAGAATAAAAGATGTGAACTCACATTGGTGAGTCTGATGGAATTTGAAACTTTTAAGATGATTAACAAGTACAGGAGGTTTCACATATTGAAAAGTCAAGCTTTTATGGGCACTTGTAACCCTTAATAAGCTTACCTGTCCATCTGTGGTAGAACCCCACTTACCCATTGGCATTTCCCTGCCTCTATAAACTTTACCTCGGTGTTTCCGGATGTAACCCGGAATGTGATACAGGAAGTGCTGGCATGTACAAGAAAGATCCCTTACTGCAGCACTTCTTGCACTGGATGACTCCTACTGCTGGCTAAATGCTTTAACAGCAGTTACAATGGCTTTCTGTGTGTGTTACTGACAGGAGATTATACTGTACGGCTGGGGAGGATCATACAACTTGGTTGTATTAGTTAAAATGGGGGAAATGTGTACAGATTACACTGAAATTATGTATGTTTGTACTCAATTTGGATGAAGGTTATTGAAGAGACAAGATGAGGCAGTGCAGCACTATTTTGCTCCTGCTCTAAGAGGGGAGAATCACCTCTGTCCTTATGTTGATTTCTGCCACAGATTTATTTCTCTCTATTTTCTAAAGGCTGCAGAGTGAACTTAGTACTAATGTGGCCTGAATTTCTGTATGGATCCTGCTGCTAATGGAAACTGAGCAACAGAGAGCATCTGTTTTACCCCAGCCTTTTTTAGTACTGCGGGAACCATTCTCATTAGCGCCCACCTAGGAACAGCAAAGCGAAGTAGCCCGAGTATGGCTGAAAGAGACTTCTTTCAGTATTGACATGATTCTGCTTCATAGAACTGACCAGAAAGAGCCCCACAAGCTTATAGCTGCATTTTGTAGTTATTAGTAAACATTTGTCACTCCAGGGTAGAGAAAGCAGCTGGACCACAGCCATGTTGCATCAGATACCCTCAGCTGAGGAAGATGAAGCACAAAGCATAACTCTCAAGTATGCTCTTTATTATTTCTGAAATCAGATATGTAGTTTTAAAACCAAACAAAGCATTGAGAACTTCAGCTATTTAACAGAGCAAAAGTTGCTTAAGTCTACAAGTATTTAACAGATTAAAAATACTGTAGCAAGCAACCCTACACTTCCATTACTCCTCTTCTGCTTGTTAGCTGCAAAAGCACTCTTAACCACAGCGGGCCTGAGCCAGGTTTGCTACTCAGGCTGGTCAAAGTGATATAGAAGGGTCCATATTGATGATATACTCAGAAGGGTATCACTGGGATATTCGAGGAAGTATTAAATCAAAACCTGAGCAGCAGTTGATTGCTACAGAGCACAAAAGTTGCACTGTCAGAGGACCATGCCTTAAGAAGAAATGGTGCACCTGCCCTATTCGGTAACTTACTAACAAAAGACTGCTATTAAAGCTGGTACTGCTAACTGCTGAACTACTCCAGGGTTAGACTACTCAGCATGCTCGAGTAGCAAAAGGCTCTTACAGTGCATCTAAGATACTACTACAGTAAGCAAAACCCAAACCCACCCCAAACTACCTCAAAAAACCAAAACTAAGCTCCCATCCCTTAAAGTCTCAAACAGCATACTTCAATAAAGCCAACAACTCTGTATAAACCCTGACTCAATAACCACACTGATACATGGCATCTGCATTTATTGCATGGAAACAGCATTTGGGCAATATAGAAAAAGCCTGGTGTAAGTAAACAGAACCAAGTTCTTCAGGCCAGTGTTTAGTGCACTTGCCTAACTAGAAACAAGTTTATTTCACTTCATCTTGTAAAACTTGAACTTCACAGAAGTTCCATTAATAAAAGAGTGGTTCTTAAGTAGTCACGGTATAGAAATACTACTCATATACAGTTCTTCTAGAGGCAGGAAGAACAACCAACCTAAAAAGCTTCAGTGTACACACTTTCTACCAACCCTGTGAAGATGTTTCAAAGTAGAGGCACGAGTGAGAAAATGTGGTGCTTCATCCAACCACCACATAAAGCTAATAAAATTAATAGAAGTAGTGCCTCCAGTTCAACCTGCCCACATTACTATTTGGTGTCAACAGATTTAGCTTAAGTTAAATGAGATCTTTACAGTGCTTTGCTATACTGAAAGAGACATAGAACAAGAGTGAAAAAGTCTAAGAACAGCAGCATTAAGGAATAACTGTAACAGACAAAAGCTCCTTAAAAAAAAACCAAAACCAGAAAGCAGGACTGCCGTAGCTGTTAGGAAAACTACGCAAGTTAAAGGCAGTTACTAAAGACCACAGAGGATGGCATAAGCTCACAGGCAGTGAGCCACCTCTGGTTGGTTGGTGTTCACATCTTTAATGAAAGGAAAGTTTGTTTTGGCTCATCTAGGCTGTAAAAGCTACTACTGCCTACACTGTACAGTGGAGTCAAGTCACAGTCCAGCATAAGCTGGCAGGACTCCAGTTCCAACACTATTTTTAAATGCCCTATCTCATCTTTAAGATGTCAGTAGATACAAACTTATTTTAACTAGCAAGTTCAGTACAGCTCTCAGATACCACATGTTTTGGCTAAACAGCATGGCAGGTCTGTTACACAAAGTCTAACCATTGGCATACACTACATAGTAAAGTGCAGCTGTGCCAACGTGGAAAGGCAGGACTGCAAAATGCCTGCTGGAGAAAGGACCTGAACATTCAAGACAATCCCTCTGTGTCTTTGTGTTAGCCAACAAGATGAGCTTACTATGTAAAATGTAGAGTTAGTGGTGTTTGGGAACATTTTATTTTGTACATGACAAGATTTTACACCAAGTCAGTTAAATAATACAAATTTACATTCATGAGGAATGTTTTTTAGAAAAGTGAACTTAAAAAAAAATCCTCCTTTACCCTTAAACCCCATACCATCCCTCAACATTTTACAGTGGAAAAAAACAGAAAAATCTAATTCACATTCCCTCCTAACCCTGCAACGCAGGACGGTAGTTGGTGCAGTTTACAGTTCATCTTTCACATCTGTGGATTCCTGTGGAGACAAAGAAAGGATCAGAATGTTGCTTTTTCAAAGCAGTAAAGATCACAAGAGCTGTCCCAGAAGAACTGGACTTAAATACTGTTGATGCTTTCAAAGCACTAACAGAAGTAATACAACTTTTTAAGGAGGTATTGAAGTCAATAGCCTTTGCTATTAAGACAGAAAAAAATTCTTTTCAGTCTGCCCAAGTGTTAGCACTAGATCTAGTGTGCCATTTAATTTTTAAAGGTTTCAGAAACTTTAATTGGTAAGTGCGCTAATCCAACAAATAGCTCCTTTATAACTTATTACTGCCATTGCAGGCTATACTGCTTTATAAACACAACAGTATTGGCATCAAAATTAAAAAGTTATAATACAATAAGCATTGTTGCTCCAATTTTTTCTTAGGTAATCTTAAAAATCTGCATTAAAACTGCAGCCATTAGCTAAGTGAAATCTAGCTTCACACAACAGTTGAACTATTTAGAAGTAGTGTTAAGTCTGTATTGTAAAGCATTTGAAACTTTACTCTTGCCAAATTGTTGATGTTATTGCCCACAAGCTGTGGAAATCCACCAGGTAACATTAAATCAACGATAGAGAACTTGCTGCTGTTTCTTGCCTTAGGGCACTCTGTTACAATCTCTTAAGCTTAATTTAGCTCCAACTTTGAACATAGATAGCTAAGTGTTGCCAAGTGTTGCCTTCTTACAATACAGTTTGATAAGGAAGAAAATGTAATTTGTGCTGCAGCTTTTTCCCCTTAAAAAAGAGACTCACATTAAAAACTACTGGAAGGCAAAGCAAAAAAGTTTTTTGCCAGAAAGCACCACAGACAAAACCACACAAATACTGGTAAGAAGAGTCAAACTTGAGACCTTACCTTCTGTGTTTCACTGTCTTCAGCATCAGCATCCACCTCCTCTTCATCTTGCTCTGCCTCCTCAGCTGCATCTTCAGGCTCTTCAGGTTCCTCTTCCACCTGCAGGAAAGTCACAAGCAATTTTCTATATTTGCTTATGATGTTTACTAGTTATACAGGCTACAGAAGTATTCACTATCAGTTCCTAACATTTGCCCCAAGCTACCTGAAGGAGAAAGCAAGTTCTGTTTAGCACTGACACACTATCATGTCTCCTACAGCTAAATACCGAGCTACTTCTTGCACAGCATTGTAAGAACCCACATTATTTATACCCACATAGCAGTTCTCCATTAAAGAGATGGGCACATGCACCTTCAGCCACTAATTTACTCCCACAGAACCACCACTTAGTTAAGGACAGGACAATGCTTGAGAAGTGTAAAGTGCAAAGCAACTGGAAAGAAGAGTGGAAGGGAAGACATGAGCATGAAGTACAGACTCCTTGGTTTACCACTGGGCTCCTGGTTGCCTACCAAAGAGTAGGAAGTGGGATAAATTTCATTTTGTAATTTTATTTTATGCAAGTCTACCAAGTACCTGGTTTAAGATAGAGCAGCAGTAAGTCAATTATCAGCCTAAAGTTGAAGGCAAACTAACCTTTGCATCCAAGTCAATGTTTAAACTTAAACGAAGCATCCTTTCTATTCTGTCTCCATATTCCTTAGTGTCTGGAAGCATATATCCCGATCTCAAAGTTGCAGTTTCAAACAATACCACAGCAAGATCTGATACCGTTTTGTCATCTTCATTTTCCTAATGTGGAAGAGTATTAAAAAAGACCAAACAAACAGAGCTGTTAAATAGGTTGTATGGAGCTAAATAGTTAATATTTCACTACTGTTATTTGTTTACCTTGACTCGCCTCAGCATGTCTTTGATCAGTGGATGCCTGGGGTTAATTTCAAAGGTCTTCTTTTGGCTAGCATAATAACTGAAAAGAATGGAAGTTACATCACTACATTTTGAAGTACAGGACCCAGCTGCATCTCTAAACCCATGAATACTGACTACAACCACAGTAACAAGCGCATTCTGCCCCCAGCCCTACTTTACTATTAGCTTAACTCTAAAAAGCACTCAAGTTATGAAGGCAGCTCATATTCTCATCACTAAATGACAGATAGCAAATACCACCAGCAAGTCTTGCTCACCAGAGGCAGTTTTACATACTGGACTTTGAAATAATGTTAAGACTGTGATGGAGACTGCAACCTAGTTATAAGTGACCTAAAAATACAAAGGTTCATCTGAACCACACGGATGCTTGGGTATGCACACACCAAGCAAGGGAGGCAAATCAGCTACATTTCATGCCTGCTGGTACACAACTGAAAGCTTACTTTGTAGATATATCCTTCCCAGTTTGGTAGGCTTGAGCCTTCATGATTCTTTCCATGTTACCAGACCATCCATACTGACTAGCAACAAGAGCACAGGGAGACTGGGTTAAACGTTGAGATACCACAGCTTTTTCAATCTGCAGGGGAAAAAAAGCCTTAATGTTAGTTCACAGACCTAATAGCATATACAGGGCATGAAGTAAACAGCTCTCAAGTTTCCTGTCACTTCATATTTTCTGAAAGCTCTAAGATTGCATTCAAATTTGTTACCTTCTTGAAAGAAAGGTATCAAACATGGATGTTTATCTACATAAAGACAGAACAGCTACTATCAAGTTTATGCTAGAGAATCTGCAAGTGTGTTGTAGGCAAAAGTACAAGAGCATTTACAAAGCATTACAGACAGCATAACACTTTACCTTGTCTTTTAGAGCTTTGTCTTTCATCCAATTTAAGAGTGGTTCAAATTCCTTTTCCAAGGCCTCCCGACTCTCCTTAGACTTTTCACTTTCTTCAAACTTAACTCCTTCTTTTGCTACATTCTGAAACCTCTTCCCATCAAACTCTGGCAGAGCCTGAATACAGTATTCATCTACAGGTTCAGTCAGATAGATCACTTCATAGCCCTTTTTCAGAAGACGTTCAACAAATGGTGAAGACTCAGCCTGGAATGACACAACAGAGCGCATGCCAGTTTAACTGCGTTAGTACCAGTAGCTTCTGAAACCCATACAAACTAACTTACAAGTGTTGGTATGAGGAAAATTGAACTGCAGTAGTAACGTAAGCCTAGAGTCTTCTCCTTTACAGCAAATACACAGTTCAGTGTTTATGGTACTACTTTAACAAGGAGCTGTAGTATTTTTCCCCCTTCCCTTTTTCTTCCATGCTCACATACCTCCTTTCTGCTGGCACCTGCCATGAAATAGATTTTGTCTTGCTTCTCTTTCATTCTTTCCACATATTGGTCAAGGCTTGTGAGGTTACTTTCATGATTAGAAGACTGGAAGCGAAGAAGTTTAGCCAGTCGTGTACGATTGGAATGATCCTCAATAACCCCAAGCTTTACATTAGTACCGAACTCTTTCCAGAATGTGTCGTTGTACTTTTCTTCTGCAATTTTCTTGATCATATCAAGAGTTTTGCGAACAAGTTTCTTTCTGATCACCTAAAAAAGCAGCAATATCAAGTTTAACAATAAGCACTTGGAGTAACCCTCAGTTCAGCCCCACTACAAAGGATAGATTCAAGACACCTAGTGCCTCTGGATTCAAAGCAAACAGGCAGTCTGAAAACAACAATGCTTGTTTCCTATACGTTAATTTCACACTCCTTATATAAATTAAAATTAATCAAACTATTATTCTTCCAAATATTGCTACTGTCACATGTTTACAATGAAGGAATTTAAGATCCATTAGCTTACCTTTAACAATTTATGCTGCTGAAGTGTTTCACGAGACACATTCAAAGGAAGATCATCAGAATCCACCTAATTGAGGAAGAAATTTCTTAAGTATAGCTAAAAGTATCTGAAGATTAAAAAAATCAGATGCAAGTAAGATTTAAAATACTTACAACACCCTTAACGAAGTTAAGATATTTGGGCATCATGTCATGAAAGTCATCAGTGATGAACACTCTTCGAACATAGAGCTGAATTACAAAAGACAACAGCAGTCAGGTTATGTAGGGTATTTTGTTTGTTTAGTTCTTTTTTTCCTAGACAGAAATCCATACTCACACACTTGCTTGTTTTACCTTAATGAAATCACTTTTTTTGGATCCATATTCATCAAACAGGCCACGCGGAGCCGAATTGGGAACAAACAAGATAGATTTGAAAGTTACTTCCCCTTCAGCAGTGAAGTGGATGTAAGCCATTGGGTCATCATGCTCCTGCGAAGAGAGAATTCTTTTAATTGACATGGAGAAAATATCAGTGAATGAATGCATTTCCAGTTATAACATGAGTTTGCCAAATAAGTTTAATTGCAAAATAATTGTACTATCTAACCATGCTTTGTTAGAATCTGTTACGGAGACAAAAGTTTCAGATTCAAACCTACTAGATTTTGTATTGTTTTGTTTTTTAAATATAAACCAAACTACCAGAAAGTTACCAATATCACAGTAACCAATACAGTGCCATCACAGCACAGTAAGATACACCCAAGAAACACATTACACTGTATTTACATGTAAAAACAACGCAGTTTCTAGAAAGCTGTATCTTCCTCTTTCTTCCACCACATACAACATGAGCACCACCAGTGTCATGTAAAATCATCAGCAAGCTCCACACAAGCTGGAACATACTAATTCCCAGAAGAAGGGCACCCATCGCTTAGGTGGCAGCACTATCTGGGAAAAAGAATAGCTCCTGACCAAGATGCTACACCTTGTATGCTCTCTGCAATTCAGTCTGTCTACTGACAGCAATTAATTCAGAAATAGCCCATCCTATAAGCACTGAGTTTAGTTCATGCAGCAAGACATACTATACCAAATTTCTTGCTTTGGGACTATCTTGAGGTTCAGAGCTTACCTTGGAAAAGGTTTTGTAAAAAGCTTTGTATTCATCTTCTTCAACTTCTTTAGATGGTCTCTGCCAGATTGGCTTTATGTCATTCATGAGCTCCCAATCCCAGACAGTCTTTTCAACCTAAGTATGTAAACACCATAGTACAATAAAGGCTCATTCTTCAAGTTAAAGAAACTCTGCTGAGGCCAAGTCATAAAAT
>NW_010192606.1:0-4495 GCF_000695765.1 Mesitornis unicolor | reverse complement strand
CACTCTTTCTAATCTACAAAACAAACTATGCAATGACCCAGATATTCTCCTGCAAGTATACACATTAGTCTAACATGTGGGAACATAACTTAAGTCTACAGTACAGCGTGCTGTATGTGCATTCAACACATTCACTGAGTATTTCTGTTCTACTGCCATCCTGGAAAAAGCTTTCCAGAAGAGTATACTCAATTTAAACTGGTCGACAGTGTCAGATTACTGAAGTCCACTGCCTTTTCAAACACTTCACTCAAGTATTTATAATTAGTTCTGGACCACTGCATCACAAGGCTATTGTCAGTCATTTGCCTTCAACCAAGTCTAGTTTGTTTACAATCTTCTTTCCTGACAAGACGGTCTGACTGCACTTAAACAGGATTGCTGGCTGAAAGTACACATATGCTACTGAAGTGCACCTCTGGAAGCCTACCTATGAAAAACTGCTGAACTACCTGACATGAGTTACAAAACCTCAAGTATGACAAAAATTACCTTCTTAGTTTTTGGTTTCTTTTCTTCCTCTTCTTCTTCAACTGCAGCTTCATCATCTTCTGTTTCTTCTTTCTCCTTTGCTTCCTCCTCTTCAACAGGTTCTTCAACAGTCTCAGTCTAAAGAGACAATTGAAAGTAGGGACTTGGACTGGTTGGCCTCCTACCAGGTATCTTCAGTACTCTCTCAAACACCTTAATCCCTCAGAGCAGTAGTTTAACTTGTGTTATTTGCCTATCACTACCCTTTCTGTATAGGTAGCTACAGTTTTGTAGTTGCATTTGTCATGAATACATGCTTTATTTCAATACACCAGTAGGTCACTGTACTCAAATTTAAGTTTTTCCATAGCTTTATACCTAATGCCAATCAGAGACTTGGGCGATTTTAAGTTAGTCCTACACCAAAAAAATGTCAGAAGAAGAGGCCCACAAGTTAAGACACTGCTCTCTTTCAAAACATCTAACCATGGCCCTGCTTGAGAGCTTACCAAAGCTTTCAGCTACTAAACAAAGCAAATGGAAGAAAGCTCTTAGTAATTAGCACAGACATGCTCCTTTGGTGAGGTTCTTAAAGAGTCAGAATAAAACCAAGTTCCTTGAAAGTCTGCGATTTTAGCAACACACTAACTTTTGGAGAGCAAGTGACTGGTAAAATACTAGTCAGAAGAGTCAGAAATGGAACAATTTTAGAAATTTGACAAGCAGGAGTTCTACAGTAGGCCCTCATCCTTCCTAAAAGATCTGACAAGACAGTTTTCACAACCAAAGCTCATACTGTGCAATGCTTGGTTAAATATACGTACCTTGCTGCTCCACACATATATGGGGAAGTTTATGAACTGTGAGTATTTCTTCACTAGGTTTTTAACAGTATCCAGTTCAAGATAGTCAGATGCTTCCTCCTTCAAGACAAGGCTAAACAAAACCAAAACAAACCGAAACACTTTTACTGAAGTGCTTAACAAGTATTTCAAAATAGTTTTACAGGAGAAGATGCATCTTTCTACTGTTGCAGCTATAGTAATTCAAATTTATGCAAGTTAGCTTTTATTACGTCAGTTGAAAATCTCTTAAAAAAACAGAATCCCTACTAAACATCTCCAATGAGAAGGGACAGTTGTTTTCAACAATGGGGGAATAACACAATATCCAGAAGTCTAAATGGAAACCTCAAATCATATTGATACTTATCAGGACCTTGATGCACTCTCATTGGCTTTATTTTGCACTGTGATGAATCTCTACATATTAAGTGCCTTCTACAGGAAGAAATCCTCTAAAGCCAGATGAGATAAATTTATCTTCTCAGGAAAGCAATGAAAACAGGACTGTTGAACTACCATAGTTTGAGTTTTAGCATAAGACCAGTCTCACTGGCATATAAACAGCAGCCAGTTTTCAAGAGAAAGCTCTACACCCCTGTATAGGTTTCACTGGGCCACAATCACGTTGAGAAAATGGATCAAGTTTGAAGGTAGCTGAACTGTCAGGAATTACTTGCCAACAATCAGTTGTCAAGATGCTTATGGTTTTATTAGTTAATCTAACAGATTGTGATGTGAATTACATTATCAGTCCATATTTATTTTGCATGAAGTTAATAGTTTGCATGTTTCTATTAAACTGAAGATGTATTCTGAGAATCAAACAATATGCAAGTCACAATGCTGAAGTCATCCATGTGTTCCAATGAGCAAAGTATACCCACACAACCTGTTATTTTAAACCTAAAGAAACTTAATACTTACGTTATGGTTGTGCCACGTCCTAAAGTGTTTCCTCTTGGGTCATCAATCACAGAGAACTCATTTGAATCTGACTCCCAAATATGTTGAGTATCATTGTTGTGTTTTGATGTGACAATAACTCTGTCTGCTACTAAGAAAGCAGAATAAAAGCCAACACCAAACTGGCCGATTAGCTCAGATGTTGACTGGCTATCATCCTGCATTTCAGTCATCTTGTTTAAGAATTCACTTGTGCCAGACTTTGCAATGGTACCCAGGTTTTTAACTAACTCCTCTTTTGTCATGCCAATACCAGTATCTGTAACATGAAGCATGTTCTTCTCTTTATCACACTAAAAAAAAAAAAGAGAAAGCTGCACTTGAATTTCAGTTTGAATCTTAAAGCATAATACGTTACACCACAGAAAAGTGATGGGTAGCAGCTATTTAAATTCAGACATACTTGGCTACAAAAAATCAAATGTGCAGTCACTACTGAAGTGAGGAATACCTACCTTTGAAGTACTTCAGTAACTCTTTATAAAATCAGAAATACATTTTCACCATTAAAACGAGAATAATCTTTGATGAAGTTAATTGCAAGGGTCCTGACATGGTCCCAATTTGTATTTGCATCCGTATTATGCAAAAAATTTAGATGTAACGATGCACTGTTTTTTTGTTACGTTCCTCCCACCATTTCTCAGTAAGAGATGATGGTACCCAATGCTTCTTACCTTAATTTTGACCGTGAGTTCCTCATTACCAGCAAGGGCATTTTCATCAGTTAAGGATATTAACCGTATCTTATCTAAAGCATCCGAAGCATTTGAAATAAGCTCTCTCAGGAAAATCTGAAATAGAAACCAGTAGTTAGGGATTCTTAAAAGCACACACACAAACAGTTTTAACATGTTCTACTGATAAAGGCACTAACCTCTTTATTTTTATATAAAGAATTGATAATAAGTTTCATCATTCTGTTCACTTCTGCTTGAAATGCAAACTTCTCAGATTTTTCTCGGATTTCTTTAATCTGGGATGCATTTAGGCCATCTAGCTGGATAGCTTCTTCCTCTCTGTTATGACAACAAAAACCTGTGAAATAGTCTTGTCCACATACAATATCACTATTTTTTGTCTAGCAACAATAATAATAGTCTAATTAGAACAATACTAGGATCCTTAAATCACTGACACAGCCCCAAAGTTATATGATCAGATGTTATACGCGCAAGAACAGCTATCCTCAACTCCATAACCTGAATGTAAAAAAGTGAGTGAAAATCCATGCTTACAAGTAAGGCTTCTTTCCTAAAAAGAAATTCTCAGAAGACTATGTTAAAACCACTGTAATCCTCAACATGTGGTATTTGAGGCCAGGTTGAGTGCAGCTTTGAGAAACCTAATCTAGAAGGAGGTGTTCCTGCCCATGAGAAAGGGGTTGGAACTAGGTGATCTTTAAGGTTCCTTCCAGCCCAAACCATTTTGATTCAATACCTCACAGTAAATGAAGCAGTTCATAGGTATAGACACTAAACTGACACCATTTACCACATGCAAGAGTAAATCTCTATTAATCTGTCAGGTTTTGTACAACTATTAATATTAGACAAAACTGAGTTGCATATTTCTGAATCCAACTTCTCAGGCACAATTTTACTTAGAAGGAAACAGTCTTTTCCAGAAATATGTTAATTCTCCCAGCTAACTATGTCTCTCTTTTGACTAGTCTGTCATGCCTCCCCCCTCCTACTATTTTTGAGGCTGTAATTATTACTAATTCTGTAACTGACCACTCAAAGGCAAGAGAAAGCCTTAACGTTTCAGAAATAACTTACCCAGAACCTCAGGTACTAACCTCTGAACAACTTCATCATCTGTTCGAGACCCTTCTCTGCTTTTACCCAAGTCATCTTCCACGGTCCCATCCACATCCACCTCCTCAGCTCTGACCGATACTGGAAAAAGAAGGAATCCAACGGTCTGAGCCACTAAACATTACCGAAGCTCTCCGCTTACCGCTCCCCACGGTTTTATGCATAGTTCTACCCCTTCACCTCCACTCCCCAAGAAAAAGTCCAGCCCACCCGCAGACATCAGAGATAGGAGAACGGGACTGACCCGCACCCTCCGCCCCTGCCCGTGATAGCGCATGAGCCGCGTTAGACGCGCCGTCCCCCTCCCCCCCACCCTGCTCCCCAGAGAGAGGCGCCGGCAGCAATCCCGGGAGAGCGAGGCAAAAGGCCGGGCACGGCTCCTCCCCCACCTCGGTA
>NW_010192605.1:0-2443 GCF_000695765.1 Mesitornis unicolor | reverse complement strand
CTCAGGAGCTCTTCGCCTCGGTAACTGCCCGAATCATTTTCTGTGATTCTTGCTACAGATGTTCTGCTATAAGTTTATTTAAGTGGTCTCATGACTTATATAGCCATAATATATAGCCATTACTGCATGGAACAAGTATTCATGCACTCAGATGTTGGGTGGGTATTTTTGAGAGTCCTGCATCATGGCAAAGCCCTATAATAATTAGCTCTATTTAGAAAACAAATGATGACGTGAAATCTTTGGACATCTGGTTTTGTTGTGGGGTAAATGCAGGTACCCTATCACAGAGAGACTTCATTCTGACAGTGGCAGTAGAGGTTAAATGTACTGTGAGCTGCAAAATAATCATATGGACTATGCTTTTTCTTAAGAAATAGCAACTACGATATTCTCAAATATGATTCCCCAGAAGACATGGATCAACCATGAACTGTCTCAAACACAAAGATGAAAGAACTGATGAAATCTCATGAACTATTGTGCAGATTCTATTGATTCAATCCTAGCAAAAATGGTGAGGGACAAAATACAAAGGAGACATGATATAATTTCTAACAGAAGAACAAAGAAAGTACATGTCTGCTCAGAGTCCACATCTATCCTGTAAATCTCAGAGAGGCTGCTTTCTAGAATGCACAATCTGCACACACTCAAGCAAAAAGAGAAGCAATATAGTTTGCTTCCATTTTGTTCAAATGATGTTCAATATTGATTCAAGGTAAAAAACTTATGCAGCTCCTTCTGGTCTTAAGAGCTATGGCAATATTTATTGATATTACTTCTCTATCATTTCACCCTCCTCCTCTACTAGCTCTTGCACATATTGGTAAATTATAAAGTATACACCTTACCCTTATTTTTAATCTCCTTCAGATGCACCTTTTCAATGTAGATGAATTCAGCAAACTCTGGAGCATATTAAGTACTGAAGGTGTAATTCTCTGAAGGTGTTGCTTGTCCCAACGACTTCTGAGAAAGCTTCAAGAAGAGTGTCTGGACATCAGAGAACAGTAATGAGAATAAATTGAAGGATAATTCATGTCTATCTAGAAGTTCTAGGTTAGTGAAGCAAGCTTCTACTGGGTAAAGGCCTAATTCCTTGAATTCCATGTGTCAACATGTAAAGAGTCCTACCTGTGTGCTTAGAAACAACGTGAGACCTGAACAGGCAAAACAGATGAGAATAGATGAGAACAGATTAAACTCATGGTGCTTATGATACTGTAAACTGTCCAGTAACACCGTGTACTTTTTTGGGACTTTATGTTTACTACTCTCAGCAAGTACTCTAGGTGGGCATTGTGGAAGAAGTAAAGGATCTCACTTGGGCACCTTTCAGTAAAGATGTTGAAATGAAGGAAACACAGGTTGAGCACCAGCAAGTGGATAATGTTGCCATTGTGGTCTGAAAGCTTTAACAGTGATTCTGCCAACTGGTGCAAAGCTCTAAAAAATGAGAAACTAAAACTCAGAATAAATTGATGTGTTTTGATCCCAGTTGTCTACACTAGTCACAGACGCTAATAAAACCTAAAAGTTTTTACAGATTGCAGATGAATTCAAGGCAGCTGTTTGTTTTTCCTACACTGTTTAGACAGGGAAATTTAGACCACTACAGGAAAACTCACGGAGGGTCACCTACCTACCACTGTCCTAGAACGGTCCTTATTTACTACGTTTATACATAATTAAAACAATATCACATGCCATTCATGACACATACGTATGTATTGATTTCATTATCTCTCCATAACAGCACAGGGAACTGAGTATTCATTCCTATAAAAAAACCAAGATAATTCAGTTTAGTTCACAAGTAGTATACAGTGCTTTAGTATATTCCAACTACATTATATCACTGCTGATGATTGCTTTTGCTACAGATCTGATTCTTAACTTATATATCTAGTAACTTTTTTCCTCATGTGTGTATCATTCAATAAACATTCCAGACAAAACCGTGATTTTACAAAAGATGGACTTTGCCTGAGAAATGTGAAGTTCTACCAGACAACGCTTTCTTCTCCAGGTATTTAAAACAAACCTTTTCTTCTCCAACACACTCTTTGAGGAAATGCATAATGATCTAACACTTTGGGAGTTAAGAAAAAGATTCTCATTTTGTAGCATTGTTGCTTATACAATAATGATTAACACATTGAAAAAAACCATAACAGCAATACTGGTAGCATATGTAATCACTATAATAGGTAATAGCTGCAACTAATGTTGAATTCAGAAAACCAAAATGAAGCATTCTCTGGACTACAATTGAAGTCAAGGATATTTTACTAATAATTTTATCTGAATAACCATTACGATACATAAAAATGAGGGTTATTGAGTCTACTTAATTTCCTTTGTTTAAATTTTTTCTTAACTCTCAAAATGGAGTTTTTTGGTTTTGTTTTCTTTATCCTGAACTCCTCTGGGGCCTCAG
>NW_010192604.1:408-23150 GCF_000695765.1 Mesitornis unicolor | reverse complement strand
TATGACCACCTGATGAAGTAGAAGACCACCAGCCGTGAAAATACCTCAAGATGACTGCGAGAGGACACCTGTGGACCAGTGAAGAAAGGAGCCAAAATGGGCTGGACTTATAATAATTAGTTCTACAAAAAGATGTGTTTATTCGCAGTAGTTAGGATGCATATGTTTTAGTATAGGGAATAAAAAGAACCTGTGTGTAACAGCTAGTGGGAATCTCAGGTGATTCTGTGAGGACGCTGGTGCTGTATTAAAGAGTACTGACTTAAACCTCTTATGAGTCTTTAAGTTTTGTTTTCAGATCACCTCTCTGGAAATCAGCTGGTACCCCCAGATGGGACCTCTCTGGAAATCAGATGTAGCATCAGCACCAGCAATCATATATACATGCGCTCATGCACACACAGTCTCTGTAGTCACCTCACTTTGACTTTCACCAATCTGTTGATAAAACTACAAAGGGAGATTATACTGGTGTCCCTGTGCCCTCCTTCATCTGGACAATTTTTTCTGAGCTTTGGGACCATGGTATGGTACATCTCCCACAGCACATTCCCCAGGCTTCGCTTTCATCTGCCCCTGACAAAAAAGGCTCCAAGTCCTTTCCCTGCAGCTTCCCGGTGCTCTTTTCCCACTGCAAACCTACTGGGAAGCAAAGCAGGACTTTTTGCTCCAGGAGATCCTCGCTCAAGCTTTACCCAACTGACAGCCAAATTAGCAACCAGCAAGGAGCCTGTGAGCAACCCGAGGCTTAATTTTCCTAAAACTGAGCCATTTATTTCTCTAATCCCATTGCACAACTAAAGAAGCCTGACTGTTCAGGTGGAGCAGCAAAGGCTGCCACACTCCAGCTCTGCCAGCTACTCCCTGAGGCAGCTTTGCATTATGTTGTGTTTGTGCCAAGGAAAGTGCCAGCAGGGGCCATGTCCAGACAAAGACAAAATGGGATCAGTCCTTTTGTTTCAGATGAAGGTCCTGTTACGCTGCTGTCACCATGAAATAGGGCCCCAAATATGCCCCTTTGACACAGTCCAGCTGGTTTAACAGCAGTTTGGAGAAGTTGGGAATCCAGTTGGTCATAGTGGCATTGATGGCAATGTATGGTTAGGTTGGATAAGGAAAATGAAGCTCAGAGAATAACTGTTATCTCATCCTAAGTAATGTCTGTATAAATACTTGCACAGTAAAATGAGACTTATGACTCACCTCCCTCAGCCCTAAGCATCTCTGGAGGAAATATTCATTTTACAGAGAACCAAACACAAGGTAAGAAGCAAAGCTAACCCACCCACTATAAGCACTTCTGTTTGAACAGAAAAACCTATCTTTTGCAGGAGGACACAGCATTTTCCAGAGGGTGGGAGCCCCAGGGTAGTAATTACCTGATTATTCAACCTACAAACCAGAGGGGAAGAATGAGTGTCACGGGGAAAGAACGTATCTCGGTATTTAGCAAAAAACAAGACACATGCCTGAACCATGCACCTGAGATCGTGATCCAGATGGCAGCCTCAACTTTGAACTCCCAAAGCAGAGGTTTATCTGGTTTCACTTCAGTGAACCTTACAGATAAAAGCCAGGACAAAAGTCTAGAGAGCTCAAAGGCTGGCCTTGGACTTGGGTCTGTATCTGTGGCAAACAGTGATGCGTTATAAGAAGATAACTAAGAAGAAATACATGTATCACAAAAAAACCTGTTAGGCAGATGGCTAAGAACCAAAAAATCCAGTCTAGACTGAAGTCTGCTGTAGGCTGTCACTTACAGCAGAGAGAAACAAAAGTTTAGGGTAATTAAACAATTAGCAACTCTCATTTATTGAAGACTGCAGGAAACATTGCTATAAATTCTTTCTTGTCTGGGATGTGTTAGCTGCAGACATGTTTCGCCTCAAAGACTGTGTAGATTCAAGAACATAACTAGCAAAATCCCAGAATTATTGACAGTAGTTTAGGTCCCTACTGGGGACCTACCCAAGATCCTGGTCTTTTGGGCAACAGTGTCCATTGTGGCAATACATTTGTGTCTCATATTCCTTCCAAAAGTTTTTCCACACCTATCAGTCCTATCAGTCTCAAATGCCTCCTCCAATAACGGGCTGGCAATTACTAAAATATGACACTAAGCAATCTTCTCTCTCTCTCTCTTTTTTTTTTCTTTTAAAAATATCAGAGAAGAAAGACGTGGTGCTCTTCTTCCTCCTGTTGCAGCAGAGGGATTGGTCACTCAAGGAACAGCAGAACTGTGGTGATTTACTTCTTCAGCCGCAGGGAAGGTTCAAATGCACATCACCCCCAGGGCAAGATCACCCTAACAACAAGGTGGCAAAGCACCACTTTCAGCGTACTAAGCATAAAGGCCCTTCAGCTGCTTTTCTAGAGTAACACGCATGTTGTCAGAGCACCGCCCAGACAGGGTGCTCTCAGGACACTTCAGTATTGCTTCACTTTGTGGTCTCAGAGAGGCAGAGGAGGAAGTCAGCTGCTCAAACCACAGCAGAGCTGAAAGTATTTTTAAAAGTTCCAGTTCAGACAATGACACAGGCAAATATTTTTAAGGTCAAACATGGACACCTGGTGTGTCAGTGTATCTTCAGGGCTAGTCTGCTGCTGGGCACATGCTTTCTGCATTGCCTTTTTGGAGCTTCAGCTTCTGAAACAAGAGTTGGGTTGGTTTTGGAGCGGAAGTCCAATTTTTGGCTGTGTTTCTGTGCCTGGATTATTTCTATCATCAATACTGTTTAAATGAGAGTCCTCTATTGACTATTTATAGTTTTAAACAAGGAAAACAAATACTGTCTCTTCAGATAAGCTGCCAATGTCTCTGTAATTCCCACAGTTGTAGTGCTATGATTGGAATTTGGTGCCAGATGCATGGATTCCTCAGACAAACAGCTTTCTGGCAGGAGAGAGGAAGATCTGGCTCGGGCAAGCCTGTTTATGTAAAAAGTTGCCATGTTACTGTCTATCATTACCTGCATTGATTTGCTTTGAAGAAGCAGAGAAGCTAAACACCAACTTCTGGATAAAAACAGAGATGACAAACACCTTCACACTTACCCACACCTAGTTCATCCCATACTAAACATAAAGCGACCCTGAAACGGTAGCTATAGGCAAACATTTCTGTTTACACACCCCAGCGGTAAGAGGAAAGATTAATTTATACTGATTTTTTTCTCGCCCCCCCTCTCAGCCTCCAAGCAGCTGAAAACGATTCTGCATTTTAGTTGGCAAGAACTCAGTGACCTGTTACTAAGCTCTGGAAATGCTGGTGTGGTTTGTTTGCTTGACCTTTTTCTTTCAGGAACTTGGTGTATGCATGAGTGTTATGAAAGTTAGCTGCTGGCCAGCCCCCACAAGTCCCCCACCCTGGCAGGAAAAGGAGGTCATGCTGAACCCTGCTCAGTCTCTGAGCATGGGGGAGCACCAATTCACCCGATTCACTCTTCTGGATCCCTCGCATCCCGCTCTCACACAGGGAGGAATCACGATTCCCACTACAGTTTCAGAGTTGTCAGTCTGTGTTTTCCCACTACTGCACCAACCAGTGATTTCTTTAGCTGGGGCTCTGATAGCACTTCCTCAAGTGTTACTCCTGGCACCTCTTCCTAGCACACACTACCCTTTGCAGGAAGCTAGAAGACCCAGAAGCTATGGTAGCTTTTACCAGCCAGTACTGTTGAAGGAAGTGTTGAACCAAGGGGCTCCAGCAGGCAGTGGAAGCCACCCTGCATACTGGGAGGGTTGGCTGAGGCCTACCAGGAGTGTGCTCTGGTGGGAGTTTCCCCAGGCTGGGCAGCAGCTCACCTGCCCTGGCATGCCTCATCTCCTGCCCAGCCCTGTCCTGCCTCTCCCAGAGGCTTTCCACCCAGAGCCGCTCACTGAGGGCGTGCGGTGCTCCTTGCAAGGCCGCTTGTCCCAGGGGCAGCCACAGGCCCAGACCCTGCACCAGGACCACCCCCCTCGCCCAGGAACTACCTGCCCAGGCTTCCTCCAGCAAAGCTGCGCTCAGACCCTGCTGTGGAAGGCCACCTCTCTTCTGGCAGTCTGCCCCAATTTCAGGGCTCCTCCCCAACCCCATTTTACTGAAATGTCTTACTTTTAAACCCATTTGTTAGGTGCGACTTTCTGTTTTAACAGGATCCTGCTGGCTGAATCCATGGGCACAAAGACAAATCAAAGCACTTACCTGGCACTACAGCATGCTCTCAGCAAAGAGAGGGGCGACATTAAAGAGGATGTTTGACCGGGCATTACTGAAGCTAAGATTTGTCAATTCATAATTTTAATGCTCTATGGAAAGATTGTTGTTTAAAAACCGTATATGGGAAATCTGAGCTGTAATTTTTCCCTGTCTTTGATCAACGTGCCAGTGTGCTGCTGTGAAGTGAAATAGTGTAGGCTGACAGATGAGAATTTTCCCCCGAGGGCATTCTGTTAGGAATGCAACAGTGCTGATTTAGCAAGGAAATAAATCTTGAAATAAATGAATGCTGCTGTGTATGTGCTTTTACAGCACTTGGGAAAAAAATAAAAATAATTTAAGAATACAGAAGCCTTCATTCTACAGTTCCTTTAGCATTTTAACATTCATATGTACCTTGAAGTGAGTACTGGAAGACAGAGCTGTGCTATTGTAATAGTTGTAACTTGAACCATCTCAACATCCTGCCTTTGTAGTCCCTTGCAGGTTGAGCTCTCCATAAACATAAGTCCTGATGCAGCAAAGGGAGGATGAAAGCCAGGCAGATACCAGTGGAGGGCTGGGCTGCCCTTGAAGCACAGGTGGTTAGTGCTAAATCCCTGTCTTGTTTATTAATAACACTTATGTGTAACATTATTTTAGTAACAACGTCTCTCCTACTTGCAACCTTCTCTCCACAGCCACTTTTGAATGCTGTTCTACCATCAGGAGGCTCAGGGAACTAATAGAGCTCCTGCTCTTGAATTTACCCAGCCACTCATGCTGTCCATGAAGGGGAGTTTCTCCCATTTCGGTACCTGTACAGAAACTTAAGATTATGACCTTTTAAAATGACATTGCACACATCTGATGGGATTACAGCAGCTGCGTTGCAACTTTGAAGATAAATGAGAACTGGATTTTCTGTGAGTTTTCATGTCAAGTTGTACTAGCTTTGGGTAGCAAGTATCAGTGCAGGAGCCAACTTTATTACAAGTGCCTGGTATGCAGATCCACTAACATAATGTGTCACAGGCACCAAGTGAGCCTTGGAGATCGATCCTCCTTGCTCCTGAGGAAGAAGCGTGAAGGACACAAACTCCAGTTGTTCCCACCAACTATTCTGTTGTGTTTTTTGGATTTTTTGTTTTGAGGTTTTGTTTTTTTCCCTGCTGCCACCTATTACAACATTCAGACACAGCTGCTTAGCAGAAACAACAGCGCTTTGGCAAACAAGTCCTAACCTTCTGCAGCGTGGCTCCGTGGCATGTGGAGTCCAAGGTTTTCCTATTGTTTCTTTCACACTCTTTGGAGTTCTTGGCAGCTCACATGGACTGGGCACAGCACTTCTTGTAAGAAAATGTACTAGAACTGCAAACATTGAGCAATGCATACCACAACAATTTTGGATGGTTGAGCAAAACTTTTCGAGCATAGCACTGCCAACTCCATTTCAAACAATGCTTCTGAAGAAAGCTGTCTGTGAACAAATCAAAGCCATTCTTACATTGATTTGCATCCCATTAGACCTCACATATAAACCAAGTGAGGCTTTTATCAATGTTCAGAAGAGGTCACCTAGCGCTCCAGTCTCAAAAAAAGGGAATAGCACAAGGTTAAAAGCACAGTGGTTGTGGAGCGTACTGACCTCACCCCTGCTCATTGGCCTCTGCTTGTGCTCCATGCTCTCCTTCACCAACCCAGAACTGGACTCCCAACAGCCTCAGGTACAACCAGTACTCGCCAGGCTCTTGGAGTTCCAGCCCTCTGCAGAGCTTTTCAAGACTAGGCAGAGGATGTTCACACAAGTCACAAGACTTTGCCCAGATTCCACCTATGCCATGTAACCTGTCAAACCCCTCCTTGATTAGAGTTCTAACTACTGGGATTATTTTTATTAGGGACATCTAATTACACAGTCAATTTAATTGCAAGGACCTGGAGTTAATGCTTGCCAGCTTGATCTTGTTGAATACTTTAAATCAGATGCCTGTATTAACATCTATTTATATTAATTTACAGTCCATTTCAGCTAACTGCCATAAGATGATGGATAAGCTGTTACTAACATGATTCTGTTATCACAGAACAAAGTAATCTTGGGAAGCAAGGAGGGCTGGCTTTAGCACTATTGCACACTGGCACATTAGCCAGATAGTCTTCTCTGAAAACACTTGCATACCCATTCCTTCCTGTAAATGGCAGACAAAGACAACCCAACTTTACTTCAGAACCTTTACCACCTTTGAATTCAGTAGCATCACACTTGCTGAGATGAAACTTTATCTTTAAATGGCAAGTTCTCTTGTGCCTAAAGCATTTGCCATTAAGACAAACAGCTCTTGTATTCAGAAATCCTTGTCTAGTTGCCAGCCAACCCCTCCCTTCCCTGATCAGCAGTGTTTCAGGGCTAGCCTATAAAGTAATTTTAGGTGCAGGAGCTCAAGCTCCAACCCTGATAAACTGTCTTGACAAAAGCACATATTACTGTGCAATAATCTCTTTTAAGTAGCAATTAATTAATTTTTAAAAATCATAGTGAAGTGACTTCAGTTCACACTTGTCAGAATAGAGCACCATGGATTCTGGAGGGCTTTGGTCTATCCCAGCATTGTCTTACATCCTTCAGTTTACCAATGGGGGTAAGCCAGAGGACCACATTGGAAGTGCTCAAGCACCATCTCTTCAAGAATGTGAAAGCAGAGTCATAACTTCGTAAATATGAATAGCTTCAGTCAAGAAAGACACCAGCAGATCTGTAATTAAGATCTTTCCTAGACAGGACTGCTGAAGTTCCAAATCTGTACTCTCAAGTTGCATTTTTTCACATCTCTCATCTCACTGGCAGTTCACCATAGGAAAGTTCAAGTTAATTCTGAAGGAATTCAGTTGGAGTACGCAGCTGTTTTAAAGTACACAGCCTGAACAAAGGCAGTTTTACAATGTCAGGTTTCCTCCTGCACTTGAACTTGAGGAAACTTCATGACTTCGTAAAACATGACAACATTCAAGACTAAATGCAAAAATGCTTCATACTGTATTTTCAGTTCAGTAACACCTCAGATGAATTTCAGAACAAAATTAAAGTCTTATCAATAACAAAGTAGATTTTTAAAGTCCTTTATTAATCTGAATATAAAAAAACAGAAGTTGCCTACGATATAGGACAAAGCTCTTGCTTCATGAGGAAACAAAATTTTCTTTACAAAGTGAAAAAATAAATACCCTCTTAGAGTAAGGTTTATACGCTAATGTGTCATAAAAAAGTAGAGTTTTAATATTTGACAAAATGTCTGTGCAAAGAAACAGATGCATAAACACACATTACTGCTACATTAAGGCAATATGAAAAGTATAGTCAGAGAATTTCAGTAAAGTGACAGTGTACTTTCCTAGCTTTGATTAAGCCAGTATTGCACCCAAACATGAGTCTCTAGTTCCCTCCATACCCTGGAGAATACACTAGGAAACCAGAGCCCAAAATGCCCAAGTAGGGGGGGGAAGATCAAAAATTTTAGCAGAAAATGACCTACTCAATTAAGATGCTAACTGAAGAAAGCATTGAAAATTATACAACCCTTATTTTAGAAATGAAAGGTACAAGTTTAATAGTTCAAAATCAGTCTCCAAACATAAAACAACTTAAAGGGCAGCTGACAGCTCCTGCAACCACCAGCCAAGTTGGATGTGGGAAACCTGGGAGCACCTTGCCCACCGAGAGCTGTGAATGAAGTCCCATAACTGCTTCCACAGGACACTGCCAACCAGGTTGTCCTGACCCACCCTCAACTGTTCAAGATTAACAAACTTGTCCTGCCCTTCCAAAGCTTGTCTCAGAATTGCTTTCTATTTAATTAAACACAGCTGCTTGACAAAGCCTTGTAACTTTAAGAACTGATTTTTTTTTAAAAGAAGCTCTCTCCCCTTTAAAGCAGTTTACTAAAAGCAGAAACTATGAGCCATACTAAACTGATATTTGTAAAAGCTACTCTTACTATTAAAATAAAATGGAATGACTGTACTAAAAAGGATTTAGAGTTTAAAACAGAAGGCTGCATTGCTTTCGCTGGGTATCAGTATGTGTACACTGCGTTTCTCCAGGGTTACCTAGCTTTTTAGCAATGCTGCCATGCTACAAACTTGCACATCATTCTCCTTTTAAGTAACATGAATTGATTACACTTCTGCTCTCAAAAGATGTCCCAAACAATTTTGGACACACTGAAAAAGAATATTTATGTTCAAAAAATGCAGTATTTTTGCTTTTGATCGTGGATAGGTGCCAGTGTGATTGCCTTCTTCACAATCAATGGTTGCATTTCATATTAGTGCAGTTTTAAAAGTACATGATGAGTTTAAAGTGAGTATGTAGATCATATCACAGTCAGATTGAGAAGACTGGTGTGGGTTGGCAAGTACACATGCTGGACATGCTCTACACGAGATCTGCAGACAGGACACGACTGGAAAGGAAAAACATCAGATTAGTTTACTTCATATTCTGAGTCTCTACACTTACTGGAGACTTCCCTCCATGTACACAGTAACAGGACACTTTTCCATAAACTCTGTATTTAAAACAAGGATGCGAGAAACATGCAGCTAATTCTTACTCTCGCCATAAGTTGAGTTAGCACAGCTAAAACTTTTCTTTCAAACACATCTAAAACAGAATGTTCTTTGGAATAGGTTTACCACAAGCAAAAGTTCTAAAAATAAGTTTTACTAGAGAACACCGTAAACATATTAATCCATGACTCGAGCGTACAGAAACCCAAAGCTTCCATATATTTGGTGGAAGTGACATCTTAACAGCACTGCAATTACCTGTAACTGGGCAGCACAGCTCTTGCAGCATACTGTGTGGCCACAGGGACAGAAGGTTGAATTTATTTCTTCTTCACAACACACCATACAAAGCATAGACTCCTTCAGCTTCCGCAACTTCTCTTGCAAAGCTTTTGTTTGTTGGCAGCTAAGACCCTCGCAATTGTCACAGTTCATGCTGCTTTCCGAGGACTTAAGGGGAGAACTTGGTGGGGTTTGGTCACTTCTTGAAACAAGATCCACAATACCAGCATTATAAAGAGCTCGCCTTGCATAATCATAAACTTCTTTTGATGTTCTTTTAATGTCAAAGACGTATTTTTTACCAAGATTAATGTTTTCGTTCAGGAATAGAGAAGCTAGGTGGCCCTTTAAGTCTCGACTATACTGCATCATGACAGCACTGGTGACAGTGTCACACCTATAAAACAACAGGACAAATGCAAACATGGTTGGTTAGTACCAATAAACCCATCCCTACAATAATTTGTTCCCAAAACTGAAGAAACAGCACTAGAATTAAAGCAAATAAGAACATTTTGAGATTATATTTAAGCTCCTGAACGTTGCCTGCATGACAGCTCTACTTTATAAAGTGTAAAATGAAGAAGTGACAGTTTTTACATCTTCAAAGATGTGAAGTGTCTGATAAAATGGAGTCTGCCTATGGAAGGAACTTAAGGCATTATGCTAATATGAACAGCCAACGCTTTGCCTAATCCACAGTTCATCTTGGCAACACCTCTTTACATGGCAATTTTCAAACACTGCATTAAAGAATTTCAAGCTACAGTCTTTCGCATAACACATCTTTCTTTAGACAGGCTCTCAAAAATTCTTCACATAGTCAAGTAACATCTTTAACCAAATTTCCACTCAGTACTTTGCATACTAGTATTGTATTGTCTGAAGGGAACCAGCATGAGTGCAGCATAGAGAATTAAATTAAGCCGTTGAGTATTTCAGCTGCCCTAACCATGCTTGTCACATTTCAGTGATATAGTTAAATCTGCAGAAGCCTATTAAGGCATATCACTTCTCTAGAAAATATAGGAAAGAAAACACAAACAGAGCACAAGGACTATATAGCCTCACCAGGCCTAAGGACCAAGATCTAAGCTTATGGCCAAATGTTAGTGTCCAACTATAACTGTGCTTAAATTTAAATCAGAAGCTGTGAAGGACAGCAGAAGTTACAAGCAGAGACAAAGATCAAGAAGTTAAGACTGTCTAAGAAGTTATGTAATGCTTTCATTGCCTGGAAAAAAGTATGAACAGTGCAAAACAACAGTGCAAGGGCATGTAATTACAGAGCAGAACAAGACATGCTTAATATCAGGCTCACAAAATAAGCAGTGGTTAGTTGCCGATTAGCTGGAGTGGTTAGAAAGGCAACTAGTTGATGTTAATTGCTGTAACTGTATTAAAATGATCGAATTCGAGAAGCTGGACAGGTCCTTGCCTAGTGTATGTACTTTCCTCTGCTTTCTGTCCAACTCTTCTCCTACAAAGTAATTGAAACTGGTATGTGGTAGTTAATTTAGTGAAAACATTAAGTATCTTTGACAGTTCTACTTATCAGTGTTGGATCTCACAGTAGGAATGAAAAGGTATTTCAAAAAAATGAGCCATCAACAAAGGAGTATAGAACTGCTACCTCAAAGAACAACAGGATAATAACAGATAGGAGCTGTCATGAAAAAGAATCCTGAACATGTGAGCAAGGACAGAGGAGTTGTAGGAAGACCTAAATACATAGGATGGGAAAGGGGCATACATCTAACTCCTAGCAACTTGAAGAGCCAAATAAAGGAGAAACAAGGAGTACAAGTGCATATGAGCTACACCTACATATTCTGAAAGACAGGATCTTTATTTTTCTCCTTTGCTCTCTCATCCTCCCTCTTACATAGGGACAAAAACAATGTATGTATTGCTTATGAAGTATCAAAGGACACAGCAAGTTTATATTCTAAAGTGCTGTTACTCATAGCAGTAGACTGAAAAATTTTGCTTACTTGTCTTGTACTCCCACCCCAAAAATGGAAAGCAGCAAAAACCTGTTCAGCTTCTGGACTTAAGAAGAAAGTAGAGGCTGCAAAGACAATGAAATTTTGCAGAGAATTTCTGAAGTGTAGTCAGATTGCTGATTGCTTAAGCACTTAATTCTGATACTGTGGAGAAGAGCAGCAGCAGTTAACTCTAGTGGCAATACTGACCTGTAAAATGCATGAGTCTCTGTAATTGCTCTATAAAGTCCACTTGCTGCCCTTGTACTGATCATCTTGAAAAGGAGAACTACACTATTGCCAGACTCCTTGGTAACAGTCAGATATACATTCTTCCCAGACTGAGTTGCCATTTGAACAACAGGATAAGCAATCCTATAAATGAATATAGGAAAATAAGGAAGGTTATTTAGCTTTCAAGGATAAGGGTATTTTCTACAAACTACTACAGTGCACTGTCATCAGAAGTTACAGTGATCTTCAACTGCTGCCTGTAATACTGATCAAAGATGCTGCCTCAAAAGTACATACAAAAATCAGGAGTTCCGAGACCAGCTGTCATCTTGGTAAGCAGATAGTCCCCTCAGGCCCTTTATTTCAGTAGCTCCTTTTAGCAATCAGTAGAGCAGTTTCGTATATTTATGTAAAAACTAGAGGCATGCTCAGTACTTCTGAAAAATGGAAGATGAAAATGGTTCCACAAACCACATACCTGTTGATAGGACTAAAGTCATCTTTACAGATGCATATGCCTTCAGGTCCAACACCAATAAGGAGCTTTTGCCCTTCGCTATCTCGCACCGAGTGCCACTCTACCCCATAGTTCTCCAGTGTTGTAACAATCTGTAGAACCTGGTATTCAGCAGAAGCTTGACTCAGACCTTCTAGCTCCTTGTGCTTTGCAATAATGCTGTCAATAAAAAGATTGAGCATAGGTGAAATAACTCAAGTATGTGCAATTACTATCAGCAGCTTGTTTTAACATGGGTCTTTAGATGACCTAGCTAAACAGATTATTAAATGCTCCTGACCTGCTTTATCTAGTTATAGATTTCCAGTAATCGTGAACTAGAAAGAACTCAGAATTACCAAAACATCCTGAGAATGTTCAGGAAACAATATTGTGCATTTGCTAGAAAATTTAAAAGCTACATGTAATCAAGGCTTTCCAACTAACAACCTCACTCCAATGTATTTATCTGCACAACCACTAAGTTCATAACTAAAAAAATCCACAGAAAAACAGGACACACTGAAAGTTTCTTGGCAATCAGGAATTGAGCTATGAAGGTGCTCTGGGAATCCAGTTTACTTCTCAGTGTTAGGGTACTAAGCCAAATAAATTCTTCTTTTGTTCTTTCAGAAGTGTAGGTTTAAGACATACTTGCAATTTGATTACCCCGCTCCAAGTATTTAGGTAACCTCTATTACCCCATGTACCAGAGTTCAACAACTTTTGCTTTTCACAAAACAAACAAACAAAACAAACCCAGAACTTATAATTGAGCTTAAAAATTAACTGAAATCAGAACACCAGTTAAATATTCAGGTTGTATTTTGATCTCCAAAGCTATTTAGTAATTTTTTTTTAACGATGTAATTGCTCATGCTATAGTGTGTCTTAAGGGCATAACAAAAATTTATGCTTTTGGAATCCCAAACGGAGGTTACATTGTGTGCTTTACCTTTCCAAAATGGTAGTGGTGAGCTCTTTTGCACACAGCTCTTCATAATTGTACTTGGCAGTGTTCTGGTTATAATCTCCAAACTTCATCTGTGCTAACAATGCACTAAGTTCAATTGCATGCTCTGAAGAACACTGAAGATTACCAGCGAGAAGATCTTCTTTTATATGCAAGAAAAACATATGCCTGCAACAGAATTGAAATGTTTGCTTACACAAAATGTTAAAAGATGTTTGTACTCAACATACGTGTATCAACTCATGTTTGGTAACCATTAGTTCAGTAATCAAGAATTTGCAGTAAATGTACCAAGAAAGTCTGACACAAGGGAAAGATCTTATCCACTTGCACTTAGAGATGAAGCTACAACTGAAGATGCACTATTAAAGAACAAGAACTGCTTTAACTCCTAAGGCCAATTAATAATTTCAATTTAGTGAGTAAAATATCAATGAAATAGATTTGGATTAGTTACCTAGGTTTAAATTTGTTTGGTTGCCATTTATCAGTTACTCTGCATTTCACAAAAGCAAATTTGGGAAAAGCAGCCCAAAACAGCATACGCATCTATCATGCAATAGGAGACGCCATACTTTCTCCACACCGTGGAAATGCCTCTAGCATCACAGTCAAAGGGAAGATGGTGCTTTTGCCAGTGATGTGATTAACAAATTAACCTGAAAAGGCACTGTGGAATAAAATACAACAACATCTACTGTGTAAGCATCTCTCTCTGACCAACCTTTTCACTTGAGAACAAAGCAGGTTTGACAACTAGTTGAAAAATTCACAAAGCTGCTCTTAATTATCTAATAGGCGAGTTAATTAGACAAATCAAACTGTCCAACACTAACAGCAGCCTGTTAATTTCCCCTACAGGATACCTTAACTTCCATAAATTCATCTCTATCTCCCCTCAGGGAAGACAATAAAAATTTCTTAGCATTTGTTCTTAAGACTCAATATATATGGAAACCAGATGCAAAAGTAGTTACATATCACAGAGAAAAAAAACTTTCAATAGATGAAGTCAAGTACCCACAGGGATACATCTTAGCTTCCACAGCAATGGGACGTTAACTTTCCTAAAATTAGATGTAATCTGCTTTTCTTAAAAAGCTATACTGAATCACTCATCACAAGTTCAAGATGCTAGGAAGTTATTAGCTTCCTTCCAAAAGGAATTTTGGATAGTATCTTACCTATATCCTGTTGTAGCGCCCTACAATTCAATTGTACAACAGGGCAAACAGAGCAACATTTTCAGCACTATAATAAATTACGTAACTTGCAAAGTTTACATTAATTCTTAGCTCTACTGTAGCAAATGCTGCAGCTAAGAAAATACTGGCCCAAAATATGCTCCATATCCATAACTTTTACAATCAGGAAAAAAATAGGTACTAAGTTATCCCATAAGCTGCCCTACAGTCCATTTCCTGCAGCAAGTCACAGCTCCAACACCTCCCTCTACAAGCAGTTTGAGGCATGCTAAAACTTCATTGCAGTTGTGACAAGTGCTTAATTGCATCACCCTGGTGTCTAGACATCCATTTATACGTCAGTAGTTCTAGTGGTGGTCTGGTGGAAACTAATCTCCTCACTCTGTGAAGGACAAATTTAGGTGTCAAGAGGACCAAACCTTCAGAAAGTACAGTTGTCAGCACTGTTAACAGGCTATTAGTTTATTAGGCTTTTCTTGGAGAAAGTCCCAAACTTCTGCTCCAATTCCTTTCTAATCCATAACCTTGCTAACTCATAACTTTTGGCTTGCTTGGGCCACAGAAAGGCGTATCTGTGGTTTTGAAGATGCACAGATTGTACACACCTTTTGGGGCTCAGTCTATAAATCCAGACAAAGTATTTGATTAAATACTAAAACACTACAGCCAAAATAAATTAAAATAGTAAGCATTTCTCTAATTCCAATCAACATTTCATATAATAAATGACTTTTCATGCACTTCTGATCCTCTGTTAATACCAAAACAGGTTTTCCAGTCATTATAACTACATACTAATTACACATACAGTATTTCAAAGAAGTATCTGACAATATTATTCTCATTAGCTGACATGTGTCTACAACTACCACACCTTCATCTTCAGTTTATTTTATGCATATGACTGCACAGGGAATAGTCAGGCTTCTCCCCTTGCTGGAAGACTTCACTGACATCAAGAGGGGAGCTGAAAAACAAAAGATTGTTCCTGCAAATACAGATGCATTACAGAAACAACTACAGCAGAGGCATGGCTTGTCACATTCCACACCTACAAAGTCAGTAATGGCAAAGACAAATAAGTTAAAGATACAATCTGAAATAGCATCACATCAGCTAATATGCAGTAACTTCCCATAAATGGGCTCCTATCACATGTCAGAGACAAGCTACTTTGCATTTTTCTGATAAAAAGGGACAGTTATTGTAAAAGAACTAAAGTTACACAAGTTCACGTCCCCACTTACACTATGGTAAGCTATTTTATTGAGTCAGAGAAAACAGAACACCACCCATACTTGACAGTCCATCACACAAAAGTCATTGGTCTGCACCTAAAAAATTCATTGCAAGCCCAAACCATTGCCAAAACTGCACCCAAAACAGGTCAGAAACCAGTTACGTAGAGCTTACCAATGAAACTAGTTTCTGAATGACAGTGAATGACTTCTGCTACAGCAGCTGCCCTGAACCAAAGTTCAAATACCAAAGTCACTGTTGTGGTTAGTTTTGGGGCTGGTCTTTTTTTTTTTCTTTTTAATTTCGAGTCTTTTATTGTGTTTGAGGGAAGAACAGCATCTAGAAATTGGAAGACAGTGAGGGCTGCAAACATTCTATACATCTGAAAAAGTGATTCTCCTTAATGCAGATTATAAATAGCCCATCCAGCCTAAGATTGCACATCTCCAAAGCTCTATTAATAATCTACTGCAAAATCATCCCCCTTCAAGGTTCAGAACGTGACACCAGCCAGAATCTGATTATAAAAGCAGATTTTTCTTTTTGCACAAAACTGAAAAAAAGTCTTTTGATCCTTAACAGAAAGGCAAAACAATGTCCTTTTATTGCTGAATACAGTCAAGCAAAGCTAAAGCATTAAGATCCTTAAGGCAGTTCCTTATCTAATTCTGCAGTTTAAAGGACCCAGCAGACCATCTGTAAAAAACCTGGCCATATTACAGATTCCATTAGTTACTATAAACTATTTAAGTAAGTTTTTGTAAATTAGATTGTGACCTAATCACTTAATAGGACTTAATCCACTGTTCCACCTCTCTCCAGGAATATCTAGATACAATTAAAAAAAATTGTTAAAGCTTTTCCCCGCCTCTAAAGAGACCCAGTTTGTACAGTAACAGGGTACTCGGTTTTTCAAGGAACTATTTCATTGTTAGTGTTTTATGGTTAATGGAATTTTTGCCAAGCAAATTTTAAAACAATTAACTATTTCAAAACTGAAAACGGACCTGTTTATAACTGAAGTCCTCTAAAGGTTACATTCACACCACCACTGGTAGAATGTGTTAGCTTGACCACCATATAAGAAACCAACTGGTTTTGTTTCTGCATCATTCACCGCTTCAGTTATATATAACAGACCTGTTATAAATTTGACAAGTAACACAAGACAGTATTGTGTATTTCCTAACACTCCTGTCCCTCCTCCCCAATTTTATCTTAGGACATTCTGCAGCTTTGTTACTACTCTTGCCGAAGTTTCATTTCGCCTTCAGATCTTCATAGAAAAGAAGTCTTCACAACTCTTGAGCTTCACCAATCAATTATTGTAGCTCCTAGTCATCTTAACATCTGCCAAACATGTTGGGACACTGAACAACTAGTGGTAGTTTTAAGAACAAACAGAAGTTGCTACTGCATACGTAGTCCAAGTTCTATATATGACACCATTAGTTCGAAAGACAGTCTATATAATCTAAACCAGCATTAGTTTCCCCCTCCTCCAAAATTCATGCTAGCTAGCTATTCCTGTATATTCTATTATAGAACATTTCCTTTGAGTCTGACAGTTCAAAACAGTACATAGAAATACTGATTAGAGGACAAAGCATCAAACTTGCCAAAGCTATACTTCATTAGTCACTGCCCAGGCAAAATTTCTTCCTTTCCAAAGGAAGAAAAAGCAGTTTTAGACTTAGAACAGGATCACATGCTTTCTTCAAGCACTAGTTACACGGGTAATTTTATATTAATTTTGTATCCTTATTTTTATCCCAGTGCTTTCCATACAATTTAAATTCTATGTGCATATTAAAACACTCAGTAAAATAGAAAGTACAGTTTGAGTCATGTATTTTAGTTGCACATAAATAATTTGATACAAATGCTGCAGAAAGAGGCTGCAAGGAGATTTTTCAGCAGATGGTCAATTTTACACAAAACTAGAGCTACCAAGCTGAAGTCACAAACCTAGATATCACATCAATTACTTTTTGCCTCCCTCTGAAGTGATTTATGCCAGCTGACTATACTGAACACAACTACCAGAAATGGATGTATTTCACTACAATTAAATCACTTAGTTATTGCCAACGAATTGGCAATAACAGTCCCACAAAATAAGTGCTATGAGGAGTGTACACATAATAAAAAAATTCTTTCTTAATTCATTGAAGACAATTATGTGCATCAGGATTCAAAGTTCTACACTGAAAACTTTGTTTCTACTACTTTAATCAAGGAAAAGAAAACAGAGCAAATACAAATCTGAAAACTATATTAAAAGTTTTAAGCTCCAAACTTAGCCGCCAGTGGAAAAAAGTGACAAACCCCAATCCTTAGCCAATGAAAGTATCTGTATATGACTAGTGATTCCTAAACTAGAAATATAACCAAAAGAACTCATTCTCTTGCCAGGCCACTGGCAAGAATCTTAGCCTATGTCCCAAGGAACTGTCTGTTCTCTTTGGGGCACAACACTCTTTACACAAGAAGATAAGGCTCTTTCCCACTGTGAAGTAAAGTTACAACTCCCTGTAGTCTAAAAGAATCAAAATTAAGAGGTATCATTGTCCTCCCTAAAAAGATATTGATAGAGATCTCTTTGCAATAGAATATGATTCTATTATTAAAAGCAGATGTAAAGCCACTAGCCACTCCATATGAAAAAGCGAAGCCATCCTAGTTACAATCATGTTCCTCAGTATTGTGTTCTTACTGGCTCTCAGCAGAGTGGGTGAAAGGTTACCAACTGCAACTCAACTCTGATTCAGACAAACAGATCCACTAAACTCACCCTGGTGTCTTTTACAGCAGACCGTTTTATTGCATGCTAAGAAATACCATGACACTACTGCACTGGCTAGACAATATCATAGGATAATAGGATGTGTTTCTTACTTTCTACCTATTACAAGTATGTAACTGCTCAATATATTTTACAAGCCAGTTCTTAACTAATTCAACAATAAATGTAGATAACACTGCAGAAACAATGTACTTTGTAAATATAATTCAAGAACTGGGAAATTTCACACACAACTTTCAACAACTTCCAAAACAGTAATTATCTATCTTAAGGCTATCTTAATTCTATTTTGAATGCTTCATGAGATTGTTTGGCTAGTTAGAAACTGACACGTTATTTTAAATTATCATGACTTACATATAAATATTTTCGCTCATATTACACAAGTCAAATAACTCTGCCCATTTTTAAGTACACCTAGGTAATTCTTGCACTGCTCAAGAATCTATTCACTTAATTATTTCTACTTCAGCGCGATGGCTGCAATGTTGACGTTATCGTTAAAACCCTCGTTCTCCCGGACGACCACGGGGCGCAACCCGCCTCTTGTGCGGCTCGGCAAGCGCTCGCACGGTTACGGTGGACGCAAGTTTCAAGACGTCTCCGCTCCCCGTTCCACACAGACCTCAGCTCCAGCGCGAGCAGCTCAAGTTTCTGCCCCGAAACAGAGGTGCGGGCCAATCAGGAGCTGAGCTCCCCTGGCTGCTGGGCCCTGCCCCAGCGGCGTCGCCGCCGATTCGCCCGCCCTGCCGCGCGCCGAGGTTACTCCCGGTCGGTGACCTGGAGTTACACCGCGCCGCTTCCCCGGCGGGGCGCGCAGCCCGGCCGCACCCCACTGCCGCCAACGCCGCCCTCGGGGCACCCCCCGCCAGGCGGAACCACCGCAACCCCGACCCCGTGCTCTCCCCCGTCAAAAAGTCCCCTGAAAGTTCCCGTCGGTGAAGTACACCACCTTCCCCGAGTCCCACCTCCTTGCTGTAATTCAGTGCTTCATAAAAGTCAACACAAGAACCACCCCTACTGTGGCAGAGGGTAGAAAAACCCCTAGGGGGGTTGTAAATTCTCATAAAACCCTTACTTTTAACTTTTTTTTTTTTACTAACTGTTGCATTATCCATCAACAAATACAGAAAACAGTAGAAACAAACATGGCATAGCCAGAGCCTGGACCATCTCATATATTTAACCAAAAATACTGTAGTCCTTTTCAAGCCAATGTGATTTTCCACTCAAATCTATAGTTATTCAAACTCCTCTAAACACGCACACTGTCCACGTTTCAGCCTTGTTTGTAGAACTCCAGTTGACAGCAGCAGATTAAATTTGAATAGCACTCTTGCACCGAAGCACTTTCATTGCACTGAAAACAATTCTAAACTACAAAATCCTGTGGTGAAATCGTTTCAGTCAGCCAAAAAATTACAAGTTCAGATCCAAAAGACAACAGAAATAAAGGCACTTTTAACCCTGTAAAAGGAAAGAAAGTGTAATAATAAGGGTTTTTTCCATGCAAATATCCTATCCACAGAGTGGTTGAAGTTACAATTATAACCTGTTCTGCCTGCAAGGAGGCCCCCTTGCATAAGGGGATTAAAATGCATAAGGTTGTGATCTTCCACTGGATTACACACAGATTACAGATAACAGGCAGAGGCTGATGTTCAGTTGCCAGATCAGCTTTTTACACAGCACGTAGAAACCTGAACATTGAATTGCTACAAACATACACCTGAGTTGTAAATTTAAGTGCAAAACAAGAATCTCTAAAATGAAGCAGTACAACTAGGATTGAAAAAGCTTCCAAAGTAGAGAGAAAAAACAGGTTACAACTCAGTCACAACAACCACAAGAATAATGGTGAAGCATAGCAACAACATTTCGAATTGCTTGCAGCTTCCCAGATTTCAAAAGCAGTCTTAACATGCATTTAATTTATATGTAAAAACTGCATCAGAGGCAGCAAGTAAAAGAGCGTGAGACTTGCTCAGCGTTCTCCACACAGGAGATCAGAAGGCAACAGCTCTGCCAGGGTCACTCTACACATCAGTTGTAGACATAACCACTAAGGTAAACCAAGGATACCCCAGCACTGTTTTTCAGTCAAACAGCACACTGACTTGGCAAGTAAAGATAAAAACCAAGGTTCCAGCTGTAACTGTACAGCTAATCCCAATTCTATTCTACATCTGTTGATTTAAAGTTCAGTGACAGGTTTAACAAGTTTTTTGTCTTCTCCTTGACATCACACAGGCTTGCACGCAAACTAAGGACGAATGCACTTACATGCATACGTAAATCCTCAATCAGAGTAGAGAAAAAAAAGAGTAAATCTACTGAAACTCGGTTTCAACACTACAGAAACATACATTAACCACAGGCACCATGGAATTCTAGGCCTACTACATAAGCAGTAGGCATACACAACTAAGAGGAAGCTAACTAGTTGCAAGCTATTTCACAATTTGTATTTGTTTTTAGCAAGAACACTAAGAATACTCAGGATGTAGACTGAACAGCTTAGCTGAAGCCTCAGGAGCATTAACATTTGCAAGACAGTGACATTAAATACTAGCTTCAACACCTGTTGCACTCCAAAATTTAAGTAATTATTTCCAGAACAGAATTTTAATAGTTCTCATCTGATGGCTGGGCCTCATTTAATTTTAAAATAGTTTGCTAAAAATATTAGTTTTTGAATAGTCTTAATTCATACATGAAAAAAGATTGTCTCAACTACAACATTTTAGAGTAATTTTTGCAGTGAAGTACTTGCTACTTTGATGTAGGTATACAAGCTGTTACACCCTATCTGTACAATCTGCCTTTTAGGCCCCTGGGGTGTGTTTTACCAGTTCAAGCCCTTTATTAGCTTGCACAACTTGCCAAATCATGCACTGAGTGTTGAAGGCAGGAACACGGGTGTCTGCAAAAACCTTGTCAAGTGGAACGAACATTCATCAACAATAGCAGAAAACCACCAATCATATCAGCTTCAGGTTTCCTCAGATTCATCCCGATTTGGTCTGTGCATGGAGATACATCCAACATGCTCAGGGTCAACCCTTCTGCCTCATCAGATGCATAACTGTGTTGCTCCTTCTGTTCTACGTAAAAATCCTTCATTATGTAGTTTGTACTTATTCCACTGAGGACACTTAATTTAAGAGGGTAAGTTTCTTTAAGGAAACTACTCCAGAAGAACCCAAATATATGCCATGAATATGCAAATTTATTTTTCCAAAATAAGGTACATCAAAGCTGTTACTTGGTTAGAATGTATTTGCCTAACTGAAGCTATCACATAAGACAACTATGGTGTAATTCCATGGCATTCTGAATACTTGAATCAAACTGATAAGCTGAACCCACAGCTCCCCAAAAAGCCTCTCCCCTGCACATTAGTTCAAAAAGATAGAACAATATATGCAAGTTCCTAACTTAAGACCTTTTTTCTATGAAAGAAACACCAAATCATGCTGTTGGCCTCTGACCAAATTCTCATACAAATATTCTGTGCAGAACAAGCCTGTTGTATCCATGGTCTTAATTATGAAAGTACCAAGTTAAAGTGAGCCAAACTCAAGGAGTAAAATCAAGTGTTCACTACTAATCTTAGAAGACTAATTCTTACAATTGGCTGACAGTATAACAATTTACTTAAGAGGACTGGCCACAGAAGGAAAACAGCTGTTTCTTTTGCAGCCTCAAAAGGCCTGTAGCTATTTGAAAGTTACTGTAACATAAAACCAGACAAAAAGAAACTCAGCAAGTTTTTTTGCTCTGTGGGAGGAATTATTTCCTGCCTTTCTGTACCACTGGTTTAGAATGACCTAGAGTAACACCATTGAACTGGGGTTACTATCGGACATGCAAATACCATATAAATAATTTGCTACTGGTAGCTTAGTTTCATCCACTAGTGCTCATGGAATTATCTACAGCCATTACTTACTGTTAGCTATACAATACTTACAACATTACCAACTTTTTTTTTCTTTTTAAAAGGAACAATACATTTAAATTAACACTAAGGTTTTAGAACTACACAGAAGTCAAGCTAAGATTACCAAAAGACAGGAGAAATAAAACCAGTGTGTAACCACTTTCATAAGTTACAGAAATTGAAAACAAAGTAATAAATCTACTTACACCTATCTTTACCTTACCTTGTCTGTTCTTGTAAGATAAGATGTGGCTCTACAAAAAACTTGACTCTTAATTTCAATCGATAAGGGGCTAAACCATCCATCTGCTGTGAGATCCTGTTCCTCAAATTCAGCCACAGATTCTCCCCTTTGCTGCCAGTGAACTGCAGTCCAAAGTAATCAACTTCTATAATTCCCAACCTTCTGCAAACCTGAAAGAAAGAGGTTCTTTATCATAGATCTACAACATAAAGATGAAAAATATCACTCGAATCAAGTACTGTTTCAGACTGCTCACTTAAAACGCAAAAGAAAATAAATTCTGTTGTAAGCATCTTTATACAAAAGATCATTCAATTACTTGGACTTTAAGTTGTGTACAGAACAGTGTGTATACAAGTCCTAAAAATAAAGTGGGAATTTCTCCACTAGCTTAAAACTACATGGACTTCCATGGCCAAATTACAGCCCCTCTCCTCACCCCCAGGACTGGCACTTCAGAGGGCCAGCGGATCTCCAGTAGAGGAGATAGTATCTGGTACTTAACATCACAGTCAATAACACTTTCTAGGTAAGAAAGGGAAAAAAAAGTACAACGCTCAAGTTTTATTTAGATGCTACCCACAGA
>NW_010192604.1:0-377 GCF_000695765.1 Mesitornis unicolor | reverse complement strand
CCCAGCCCCCTCTTGCCCCCCCCCCCAGCCACATCGAGGCATTGGCAACCGAAGGGCGAAAGCACCTGGACAAAAGCTTCAGGCAGCACGGCCCCAGAAGGCCACGAGAACCACCTCGGCACCGCCTGGGCACCATCACCCCGGCCAGGGGGTCCCAATCGTAGCCCCCACTCTAGGGATAGTTAGGGAACGCTGCAGCAAGGAGGCCGAGGCCTGCCCTTCCCACAGGCGCTGTAAAGATGAAGGTAGAAAGGCTGGAGAGCCTCGAAGCGGGGGAGATGCAGTAACCCCTGCATCCAACATGGAGGGAAATGAAAAAAAAAAGAAGAATAAAACAGAAGGGGGAAGACTGCGGCGGCTCCCCGCCCCCACCGCCG
>NW_010192603.1:0-4501 GCF_000695765.1 Mesitornis unicolor | reverse complement strand
AGGTCAGACTGACAGCTCTGGAGTTCCCCATCTCTCCAAGTCTTAATCTCCAGATCTTAAAACCAAATCAAATAATATCGATATTTCTTAATATCTCCCTCTGCATCTTCACGACTTTCAGGATACGCCTTGAATTTTGCCCTCTTGCTGAGCTGAACGTCGCACTAACACAGCGACGGTGAAAAACACCTTTGTGTTGCAAACACCGAAGCGATTACCTGTTATGGCCACCACTTCAATCTATTCTACACTTACATTTAAACAGTTTTTACCCAAATTGCTTTAATTGGTGTATTCCTCAATGTTGGAGAAGACCCTGAGGACCATTGAGCCCAGCCATGGCCTCAAGCCTCACGTCTACACGACAAGAGGTGATGCTCAATCCTCTTTCCAGCGCTCCGGGTCCCTCATGACCACCAACATCCCAGTCCCACAACCACGGCTCCAGCACGCTCGGCGACGGCGACATCTGATGGTTTTCTTCCCTTCTCGACTGATTTTTGTCCCTTTGCCACATTGTTTACGGCTCTGGAGCTGAGTTTTTCAGCCACCCAGGAAACTCTCCGCAGGTTTCACAAAATCCACTTGACACCAGTTTGCTCCCATTGCATTTGAAGGAGAAAATGCAAAGAAAGGAGGTGGTGTCAAGGCTTCTTGGTCCCATCATAGTGCTGGGTTTCCCGCCTCTCCTCCTGCTCACGGAAATGCCATCGCTTTTAGGCTCTCGAGGTATTTTGGGTGCTGCCAGCAATGCCAGACATCGATCCCACATCCAGGACTTGCATTTCCCAGCACATCAAAGAGCAGAGAAGGAGTTGTCTTCTACTCCCTCTCTGAAATACCCAAACAACTGCAAGTGGAAAAGCTCTGTGGGAAGAGCCACGAAGCCTCCTCCACTCCCAGAGGATTTGAGCTGCTTCCAGATGGGGTGGGGGACCCTCCCTGTCCCCTCAGTGGGTGCCACCACCGCCCGGCTCCCCGGCACAGGCTGCTGGACAAGAATCCCTTGCAAGAGGGAAAGCCAGGGCCAGAGCAGTGATCAACAAGATCTCCATGGGTTTGTCCACCGTCCACCCTGCCACACACACGGTTGTGCTGTTGTGTTTTACACGGAGCAGAGAAATGCCCAAATTTCGCTACGCTTCTACGTCCAGGATAACTTTACAAAGCCGCTCTCGGCTTTGCTGGAAGAAGCCGTGGGAGTTCATTCCTGTTACAATTTCCCCTTTGCCAAATCTCCTTCACTACTCAAACCCACACCGGTCCAGAGCTCCACGCACTGGTGAGGCCGCACCTCGAGTGCTGTGTTCAGTTGTGGGCCCCTCACTACAAGAAGGATGTGGAGATTGTGGAGCGTGTTCAGAGAAGAGCCACAAGGATGGGGAGGGCTCTGTAGAACAAACCTGATGAGGAGCGGCTGAGGGAACTGGGCTTGTTTAGCCTGGAGAAGAGAAGGCTGAGGGGAGACCTCAGCACCACCTCCAACTGCCTCAAGGGAGCTTGGAGAGAGGTGGGTGCTGGGCTCTGCTCCCAGGTGATGGGGATAGAACAAGGGGAAACGGCACCAAGCTGTGCCAAGGGAGGTTCAGGTTAGAGAGAAGGAGGAAGTTCTTTCCTGAGAGGGTCGTCAGAAGCTGGACCAGGCTGCCCAGGGAGGGGGTGGAGTCCCCATCCCTGGATGTGTTTAAAGAGCGGGTAGATGAGGTACTTAGGGATATGGTTTAGTGGGGAGACAGGAGCGGTTGGACGTGATGATCTCAGAGGGCTTTTCCAACCGAGCCATTCTGTGACCTCCACATCAGCCAAGAGGTGGCCAAGCCGAAAAACCAAAGCCACGCTGGCTACCTGCAGAAGGGTCTTTGACCATGATTTCCTCGGGCCAGCAGGTGGAGAAATGCCCTCTTTCCTCGATGGTTGCCCTCCCTATAAGGCCTCACTTCTTCTTCTGCTCCTGAAGCTCACTCCTCTACTCGTGGCCATCGAAGCTGTGGCACTCGTAGCATTTATCATCGAGGGGCCACGGGGTGAGGCCGACCCCGGCGAAACCTCGATTCCTCCTTCCACCAGCGACCACACGAGCAGCTCCATGTGCAGCCCCACCATCAAACGGCGGCTGGCCCCAAAAGCGCTGGGAAGCGGAGTACAGAGTGAGACACCGTGGCCTGAGCCTGCTCGGGGATATTTTAACAGCGGGGGGGGACACGGGGAAGCTGGTGTGTACTGCCATGTCTCTTATCAACTCCTTTTCTTGGTCTTGTTCTTTTTCTTTCTCCTTTTGATGGCGTTTAAAAAAAAAAGCCAGACGGCGCTATCAAACGGAGCAGACCTTTCAAAAGGGTTTGATAACGGCAGCCCGCTGAGTCCCTTTTTCAATGCAATTATTTCATGTGCGACTAATTCGGAGATAAAAGCCGGCTCTGTCAATAGAGCTTAAATCCATTCCTCATCAAACAGGCCCTTGAATTACTCTCGTTTCGAATAAACTCGTTCGGAGGACGCGTTGGCCAGATTGCAGCGGTGGAATGACCCCTCGTGTCCCGCTGCCGAGCCCACGTCAATCCCAGGGGGGACAAAATGCTTGAAATGGGCTCACAGGATGGTTAAAGGGACATTAAAGATCATCAGGTCCAACCTCCACGGGCAGGGACACCCAAAACCAGCCCAGGCTGCTCCAGGCCCCGGCCAACCTGGCCTTGGGCACTGCCAGGGAGGGGGCACCCACAGCTTCTCTGGGCAACCTGGGCCAGGGCCTCGCCACTCTCAAAATGAGGAATTTCTTCCTAAAATCTACCCTAAATCTCCCCTTTTCCAGTTTAAAACCATCAGCTCTCATCCCATCACTCCATCCCTTGTAAAAAGTCCCTCCTCAGCTTTCTGATAGGCACCTTTCAGGTCCTGGAAGGTCACTGTAAGGTCCCCCCAGAGCCTTCTCTTCTCCAGCCTGAACACCCCCAACTCTCTCAGCTGTCCCCAGAGCAGAGCTGCTCCAGCCCCTCAGCATCTCCCTGGCCTCCTCTGGACCCCCCCCAACAGCTCCATGACCTTTGGGGACCCCAGACTGCAGGTGGGGTCTGACCAGAGCAGAGCAGAGGGGCAGAATCCCCCCCTGGCCCTGCTGCCCACACTTGTGGTGATGCAGCCCAGGATGGGGTTGGTTTCTGGGCAGCAAGCGCCCATTTTTGCCTCATGTTGAGCTCCTCATCACCCAACACCCTCTAATCCATCTCCTCAGCGCTGCTATCAACCCATTCTCCACCCAACCCGTACGTGTGCTTTGGAAGCGAGGGTCTGAGTTCAGATTTAAGGTTCAATTTTAGCTGCTACTTGCAAGGACAGAGCTTTCTAAAAACAGCACAAACAGGCCACTCCTGAGAGCACTTCTTAGGCACATCTTGACCCAAAGGGTGCTTTGAAACCCTTTTTTTCAGCCCTTATCGTTAGCGATCAACCCCAGTTTACATCAGCTTGCGTTTCAGTCCTGATAAGCTCAGTCCACGGAGTTTTCAGGAAAGGAAGATCCTCCAGTCAAGAAATCCTATGATTATTTTATCACAGGAGCCTTTACCGAGTTAGTAACTACTACCAGGTTAAGATTACTTACTAGGTTGGCCATTATAGCCACCTGTTGCTACCCAAATTACTCACTGGTGTCTGAGCACGCACGTGGCCACGTAACGACGCGTTTTGGTAGGGAAAAGCCAGGATAAAGAAGGAAAAAGCCAACGCATAGGACACGAATTGTCACTGTCGGTGAAATGCTTCATTTTCATTAAGGTGAAGGAGTTACTGACAGCTAAATTAAAACAATAACTAGACATTATATATTATATCTTATATATTATATACAACAATATCCTGGAGAACCAAGGAGCCAAAGATGAGGCTCGACCGATGCCACCAACCCCAAATTTACCAAGTCTGGGTGATGTCAACCCATGGTGTTTCTCTGGGGGTCACATTGGACTCCCCTCCTATACTGGGGGACTTCACCTCCCACTCCAAACTCACCTCCACCTGAGGTGGGAACAGCAAACAGGCAAAGAATGGAGAAATGTGCCCCCTGTGCAATATTTAATCCCAAGGTATCACCTAAAAAACCACGAATTTATTTCAGATAAACTCAGATGCTGAGGGCTGGGGGCTCCTCTTTAGAGGAGCATTTGAAGCAGCTGAAATTGGACCCACATGGCCCTTCCCAGCCTGGGATCTGGGAAAAAAACCCCATGATGGGAGCCTTGATAAGACCAAAAAAACAGTTTGGGACAATTCCTAAATATTTGGAGCAGAAGGGAGCCAAATGGTGCCCCAAGCTCCCAGCACGACTATGGGACATTGCTCATTGCAGTCACTCCTACACCTGGTTTAGTGATGGACAGGTTATGGTTGGAGTTGATGATCTTCAAGGTCTTTTCTAACCACGTTATTCTAAGATTCGATCTATGGAGAGGGGTAGAGCTGCCAATACTGTCCCATCACTGGAAAAAACCCAAAATAAAGTGAT
>NW_010192602.1:45285-50453 GCF_000695765.1 Mesitornis unicolor | reverse complement strand
AGTCGGCTGCTCCGTGCGCAGAAGTCAGCTTGGGGGATTTTGTTGTTTGCTTCCTCGGAAAACTTTGGTCTCTTTGGGTCCCTGCTGGGGTCAGTCATCTAGCCAGCTGGCGCAACCTGAAAGATGAGATTTAACAAGACCCTGAGCATCAGCGTAGGAACAGGAGGTGCAAATGCTGCGTCTTATCGAAGGCAATGTTCGGACATTTGCAAATAGAAGTAGTTACACAGTGTACAGGCACTCTGTGGGGTACTGCGTGCAAAGTCTCTTCCGTCACTTTTTACTGTAGTGGAAGTTAAAGATGCAAAAGATTCAACAAGTGATGGAGAGGTGTTCAGAGTCGTGGGGATTTCACTTGAAAGCCAGTACCAGTTTACAGCTGTGTGACAAATAATAACACTAGGGAAAAATACATCTGGAAATGCTCCATCCTGAAAGCTCAATAGAAAAAAAAAAAAGCAAAACTGCTTGTGAGGAGTGCCATAGCGAGTACAGGAGGAACCAGTTCACTCTTTAAGGAAATGGCTATTTACACTATTTCTACAGCTACTAAAACTTTAGGCCTTTTAAGGCTGTTATTGGTGAGGGGGAACCTGAAGTTGCAGGCTGATTTTTAAAGAAATCAAGTCCTGGCCTGCAGGCAAAAAGCTTGTACCAGTTCACCTGGTATCCTATCTCCTGACTGAAAAGGGATTCATATGGAAAGGAAGGCTGAATTCCAGGCATGTGGCAGTAAGCACTCAACCAACTCTTTTTGCAGTCTTTTGCCTACAAGATGTCATTATTAGCTTCCTTTGCACTGTTCTTTTCAAATATTTGGTAAAGGCATACAAATCAGGAATACACAGGACCTGTCTCAAAGAGGTAAGCTGCGCTTCACGTCAGGAATAACCCTCTTCCTTCTTCCCAGGTAAAACACCTGCAGGTCTGGTGATCTGGGAAGTGCCAAAATTGCAAAACCAAAAGGTACATAATGTGTGTTCAAAACGCAAAACTGCAGGGTTTTTTGGGTGGTTTGGGGTTTTTTGTGCAGTGTTACATGTGAGCTGTTTATAAATTTCAGTGCCATTCAGCTCTGTTAGAGTTGCTCACTGACAGAACAGCTGTATAATAGTTTACCTCACAATATAAGAGCAAACGTTAGAAAGTGCATTTTGATTGTTCTGCTACAGGGCTCTTATTTTACCAAAAAACAATCAAGGGAAGTCATTAAAAATAAAGTGTCTTTAACCTTTTCATCTCCCATTATACCTGCCAACCTGCAGTGGCACAACAGTTGGTAAATTCAATGGCTTTATAGCCAGCTTACATCTTTCCTTCAGTATCTATGCTTGTCAGGCATCCAATGAAACAAAAACCTGAGCAGTTGCCCCTTTAAAGCTCAGTCTTGAAACATGTTATTCACATTAGAGGACTGCTGTGATTTAAGCCTGCATGGCACATACATAGAAACCGTGTGGAGATCAGGCCTGCGACTTGACAACCTAAGGCCTTGTTTGCACAGACATTTACATGAATTGCTGTCATTGGAACTGGTGCAAACTCCTGTATGGATAATCGTTTTGGAGGCTGTCTCGTTGACCTGTGGCTAATATCTCTAGAACAGTCTTGCAGGCATTTTGGACCACCTCTGTATGAAGATTCTCATCCACCCTCACTGTATTTTGTAACTTCAGAGGGGTGTAAGCATCCTTTCATTTTTAGCAGGAGGATAGGCAGAACAGGGAAACAAGCTCTGTTCAGTTCAGCATCTGAAATCTGCTCTAGAAACATGGAAATTCAAATAACGTAGGTATTGTAAAGCACTGGGGAAAAAAATAGCATTTTAGTGCTTGGAGAAGATATGTTGATAATTTTTTTACTGCATTTATGTTTTCGTGTTTTAAACATCGCTGTTCTTACAGAAAGATGTAATGAAGGGAGAATCATAGAATCATAGAATGGTTTGGGTTGGAAGAGACCTTAAAGATGATCCAGCCCACCCCCCCCTGCCATGGGCAGGGACACCTCCCACCAGACAAGGTTGCCCAAAGCCCTGTCTGTAATCAGCACATACTATGTTATGTTGATGCTGTAAATTAAAAAAATGCAAAAAAGTTATGTAATTACTAAAAAAAGTATAAATATTAACTTTGAGCGCTTAGGAAACCCTCAAAAGTGATGTGTCTTCAACAGTTTAGAAATTAATTCTAATTCTGGGCTACCACAGGGCGAGAGAAAATAACTCCGTTTTCAAACCTTGCATCACTTGAACTTTTATAAGGCCTCAGAGAGGTCAGAACCCACTGTGGTCTAAGACTGAATGTAAAATTTCAAGCATATGTTTGGGGTTTTTTAATTCCAGCGGAAGAGCAAGTAGAGATAATTTTTGTCTAATAAAAACTGCTGTTACGAGGAAAATGACTCTCCCAAAAGGTTACTACATTGCTTACATGACAGAGTTATCCCTTTCACTCTGTATTTTCTACCATCTGCTCTGCTGTGTTTTATCCCATCTCTGGTCACTCTATTTGTGACAGTTGAAGTATTCAGGCTTTGTTTTCCTAAGAGTGCTCATGGTTTGCCTACTTTCTGGATATCAGGACATCAATACTCAACAGTGATGGTAAACATGATAAGAGGCAAGAAGACTCTCTAACTTCTACCTGTCCTCACATACCTCTCTGATCCTGCACAGTGCAAATGCAATGAACAGTAGTACAAATAAACACAGTATTTATGCAGAGGTATTTTGTGTATTATCTATTTCATGAAGACCACTGGGTGGCACAGCCATGTTGGTGACATAAAAGCCAGCTGCTGTGCTCCCAAGAAAAGGACAACTCTGCCCCCACCCAGAATTCAAATATCAGAGATGCCGATTAAAGGTATTCCAGGAGAGAAGAAAAACAGGATGTGTAGCTTGAGGATACAGTGATGTCTTAAAGCAACATTGGCATTAAAAGAGGAGGCAATGGTTAGCTAGAAATGTCCGTGTCCCTCCCCTCCCCCTCAAATCTTAGTAGACATTATCAACGTTCTGTGCTTTAGATCATGGTATTTAGAAGTTACTTTAATTTCTTGCCAGCTCTCTCACCCTGATGTGCAGCTGCCTGGGCTCAGAGGATGTCAGAGGCATTGGGAGCCCTGTCCGCTGCCTGAGCTTATGCCCACACAGCATCCGGAGCTCTCTCGCCACCGTCCTTTTCCTGATGCCCTTGCTCGTGCCAAGAGGCAGGGCTCATCTGACACACTAACGCAGGGAAAAGCCTGCTTGGGGGATCAGAGAATATAGCCCTGAGGGCTTTGAGAAATAAGTCTTTATCAAGCCTAAGACCAAAAGATATGCTCAAGTTTCCTTTACATTTCAACCAGATATTTCTTTAAATGAACAAATGTGCCACTGCTGAGTCTTCTCATGAGCTGGAGGTTTTGCTTGGCTTTTAAGGGTTTTTTCTTCATCTGAGACAAGGTTTTCTTGGATTAAAAACTCCTTAAGAACAAATGCAGAACTGACAAGTGTGACCACCATACAGGCAAGGTAATTATACAGAATAAAAGGGAGAAAGTTCAATTAGATGTATTTCCTAAAAAATGCTTGGAAAACTCAACTTGATTAACTTGTGCAGTGGAAAACCACTCAGAAGAGCACATCACGCATGACCAGCCACAATCACTCTCGGAGCATTTGTGGGATGACGCAGCCTCATACAGCAATCCCGTTTTCCCTGTGTGGGTAAACGTGATGCACCACCATGCTCAGCTACCTTGGCCTCTGGAAATTGGGCAGCTGGGGAGGTAGCAGAGCGGTGGAACTTGCTCCTGCAGCAACTCCACCCATGATCTCCAAGGGCAGCTCGGGAGGATGAGAAAGTCAAGGCTGAAGCTTCAGTCCAAACTTATCTTAACATTAGCCTTTATTGAGTGAAAGAAAAGCTGAGGTAACACAGAGTGCTTGAGCAATTTCCCTCACATCTCAACAGCGCAGCAGGGGCAAAGCTGGAAATAAAACCTGGCTTCCCCCCCAGAATCGCAGTGTAGCTCTTCAGGTACCGAGCCATCCACTCTGCTTTATGTCCTATTCTCAGCAGACAGTATTTCAGTGATAACACACAGTAAGAATAAAAAATTGAGTGCTAAGTATTTGCTCCATATTTGCTTTGAGACATTTCAACAGTGCAAACCTGACTTACCCAGCCCCCTGAGAATACCTCTTGTCTAAGGACTCATCTGGAAATACGAAGACAGTATTTCTGAAGCCCACACCACTTTTTTTCACCCATAGCACATTTTGCAGGACTGCATGAAGTCACTGGCTTCAGTAATTGCTGGCCCCATCTCCTTCTCTCCTCTCACTGTGGGAGTCTCCAGCAGACAGATGCAATGCAGAGCAGCCCTGCTGCTGGGACTGGACCAGCTTGATGAACTAGTCCCTTCCCCAGCCATGTTTGTCAGGGTGTAAAAAGTGGCATAAACTTTCCCTAAACTATTTTAGCGATGAACGGTGTTTCTAAATCCTTTCTGGGGAAGATCAACAACCAGAACCTATTCTTTCAGGAAACGATAGGGCTTATATCCTATATGATAACTGTAGAGAATGGCTAAAGCAGTATGTGAGCAACTGATATGTCTTTAAGCCTAGTAGCCAAAACAAACAACAGGGGCATAAACTGGTGTTATTACAATTTTAGCAACCAAAATTCCTAAAAGAGGAGGATTTAAAAAAATAGTATGTTTTAAATGGATAAAACAAAGTAAGATCTACCTGTGCATGCTTAATTACTCGCAAATTTTGGAATGGCATAGCCTGCTTATTCCTCTGACTGCTTAAAAATGTAGCATGAAAGACTAGCAAGCAGATGTTTGACATTTACATTCTCAAACAGTTCTGTGATTGCTAATGTACAGCCTCAGCAGCAGGCTGTATGGCCCATGTGCGAGCGCGTCTGTGTAGAGACAGAGTGGGAGAAAGAACAAGGGTAAGCAAAACCACTCGCTGCAGTACTTTCACTTCTTTTGCAACTCTGCATTGTGGCCGAGGAGCTCGCGTTGCCAGGTAATGCAAAAAACACAGGTGCGCTAAAAGAAGTGAGCGTTTAATGCCCAGCTTGTGATTTGGTACCGAGCATAACTCGCTTCGTTCTAATTGACCACCCAGCCTCTCACACCTAATTGATTGTTAGTTTAAA
>NW_010192602.1:32052-45254 GCF_000695765.1 Mesitornis unicolor | reverse complement strand
TGCCTACAGAAGGCAAGTGGTAAGCCAGCTGTGTGTTTCCCCATGTCCCGTTTGCTAGGGAGAGCTGATTCTGAAACCTCTCAGAAGCAAAATAAATGCTCATGTTAAGAGTGACTTCTTCATGCTCAGTCATTCAAAGGGCTGCTGTAGCCCCAGCGGAGACATTGGCAGCGTAAGAAAGGCAGCAATATCCAGGTAAAGCTTTACTCGCTGTCTTTTGGTATCATGGGCTAGAAATGGGTAATACCTGCTATTCGTTCTCTGAGGCTGCCACAGTATTGCTCTATGCAATATACTCTTCAGTACTGTCTTGGTTTAGTTTTAAATATCCTCGGTTTTGGAGGACTCAACAGCTTCTGTTGAGGGCTTGGTCCGGACTCTTGCAGATTTTGCTGTTAGGATGTTTCTCTTGATTTTTCCAGCCTACATTTTTATTTTCTTAACCTCATGCCACAGCTAATTATAGCTCAAAGACTGCAAGTAGAAAAGGGGGTGGGGAAGAAGGAAACCCCAACGAGCCCAGGGAAAATATGGTAGACAGTGCTTTGAGATGCACCCACAAAGCAGCAGAAAATAGGCAGAGAGGGCCAGCAAGCAGCAGAGAAGTGAAGAAATAGGAAGTGAGGCAGCAGTCATGAAGAAAGTGTGCAAGGGAAGGAAAAAGCAGGACAACTTTCAAGGGCAGAAGTTGTAACTTGAGGGAGGCTGCAGTGATGGGATTTGGGGAAGAGAAGACAGGAACCGAACTAGCAGGGAAAAATGGCCAGTGGATGTGGTAGGCAAAGAATCGAGGGGGAAGCAGAAGAAAATGGTAGGGCTCAGGTAAATGAGCATGAAAAGAGCTGCCTGTGCTTTTGTACCTACTTAAATTTGTACTTTGTGTCTCCTTAAACCAAAGGCAAAGTTGCCTTGGGACAGGCTTATGCTATAAAGTTCTGCAGGCCTGCTTACAGTGGTCAGATGTACAAAGGGGTATGATGCGCAACAGAGGTTAAACCCAAGCTGAGCACCCAAAAGCAGCGACTGTTCACAGTTCTGCAGTCAGAACTCTGCTTTCACCAGCGGAGCTTGTGTCATTCAGGCCATGATAAGATAAGCCATGCTGGCAAAAGCAGGGTTTTGCTGATGTAAATTGTACCGGGGGTAGATACCTCTGCTGTCATGTACAGGGGTGCAACTGCACCAGTAGAGCTCTTTGCTTGTCCAAACAGCCATGCTGTATTAGCAGCTCATCCATAACAGGGACGTGATTAAGACAGGAAAATGAATTCTTCTACTGACGTAATAAAATGACTTCCACAGCATCAGCAAAAGCTATCAGCAGGGTTCTCCTGGCAGAAAAAGACACCTTTGTGGACCACAGGGGTGTTAGACAGGGACGTGGTTTAGCTTATTTCTGGAGCTCTCATATAAAAAAATACTTGCTTCTACAAAAAGAAAACACAATACTTGCAAAGTGTCTGAATATTATGAAAATGTGGATGAGAGTGTTTAAGTCCTGATATTGAAACTTTTACCTTCATCTATCATTCAGCATTCATTTATTTTCATTCTTAAATGAGGAAATGAGAGGAAAGTATTCTCAATACAGTTTTCTATGTTCCTGTCCTCAATTGTATAATAGACAACATGTCCCATAATCTCGTTTCCTCCTGTGCAATACAAAGAAGGTGAAAACTTTCGTAATGAGCATCTAGAGAGGAAAGATCTGGTAGACAGGGCAGATTTGGTAGATGTGCTACTAAACATCTTTTTTTTTTCTTTCCAATTACTTTAGTGGTCAGATGGGACCATGCCGTATCTAGAATGAAACTTGAAAAGCAAAAAAACCCCAAACCATTATTATTAAAATGAGCCTAATAGAGTTGTTACCTGAAATGATTCATTGAATGGAAATCTCAACTCTTGAAACAAATGTTTTCTAAGAACAGGGCACAGACATCAGCCTGTTCCTCAAAAGAACTCGAGTAACTAGAAAGGGCAGAAAACATTTAAACTCTGATTTTTCAGCTTGCAATCGGTGGCCCATGTGTTTACAGCAAAAAACCGAAATAATTTGGGATTAATGTCTATGAAAACATCCTGAAATCCTAGCAGTCATGCAGTATTTTTCCTGCAACCCCTTGTGACTGCTGTGGCTCCCTAAACTCACCAGTGGAACAATCTTCTCAGTTATTAATTTTGATTAAATGGCAACTGCACATAAGATTTTCTCTAATACATTTCTGAACAATCTTATGCACTCACTTCACCTAGACCTTCTGAGTTTGTTTCACTGTTTTGCTCAATGTCCTTTCTCCCTCAGAAGTGACAAAAGGTAATTCTTAGAGTGCAAATGAGCAGCCTGAATAGTTCAGCAAAATTATTTTAAAAACTATCAAATGCAAAGAAATAAAAAATGTTATAAATAATGTTATAATAGAAAGGCCTAAGGGTAGAGCCTAACATCACTGGAGTAAGAATTATACAGAAGGCAATCCAAGAGAAGAGCTGAGGAGAACACTGGTAAGGTGCTCAGTAGCACAGTGGATCGGAGCACTGGCTTTCTGCCTCTAGAGATCTAGATGCAAAACCTGATTTTAAATACATATTAAAATGAATGTGATGAATTCAGCTTAGAGCTCTCTGAGCAGTGGTCCACATGTAAAAATACCATCTGTTGAAGGACACCAATGTCCTCCACAATTACTTATCCCTCTTCACACACACACACACACACACACTAAATAAGACTAGAAAGTTGCATGAAAGCTCTCTCTGACTGAGAAGTAAACTTGCTTTTGTTTCCTGTTTATTTTAATCTGGTATTTATAGGACCTTTGCTATAGCTATAGTTATATCCAATGAAGAACAGAGTAGCGAACAGTCTCACAAGTGACATGAAATTCTGAGCTGTGGTTTCTGCTGTAAGTGGGGACGATTCATCTCAGAAGATCCAGGCTGTCGTTCTCTGGGCACAGACTTAATCAGTGAAAATCCTGCCCGGTGTTTTTGTGTGAGCTGTTAAACCCCTGATCCACCAGCCAATGGACACAATTCACCACAGTCTGCACACTTTTCTTGGGATAATCTTAGAGACAGATCTGCAGATGACGTTTCTGGTCCAGACTCCAGGTTACTGACGCTGCAAAAGAGAGGAAATATTCCCAGTGCCTACTCACATGTGGTGATTCAGTGGAGCTGGTATCATTAGTCCTGTCCTGTGATGAACACCGCATTACCCAGCCACGCTGGAAAAGAATGAGTGGGCTCAGATTTTGTATCTGGAAACTGCCAGCTCTTGTAAAATTTTGTACTTGGACAATATTGCACGTAAATAGGAACTACAGCAAAATCTTGTGGTAGCAAATTGGGGCTAACCATAAGAATTGAGAGTTTTGGAGAGCCAGGACAACAGTGGAATGAAGAGAAAGTAAGATGAGAGTGGTGTATAATAGTTCAGTGTACGAAAGTTTGGTAACACTGAAACTAATAGAGACAGTTCCTGGCATGATTTTGGGCTAGAGCTGACTGCAGAGAACCACGGTACAGCTGGAGTACTTGAGGGAAAACGGTAGCAGCATATGTAATAAAGACCACTGAACTGGAATTATACAGAAATAAGTTATTATTGAAACACAGCTGTACTTTGAACAAAGTGTTGAGGAATTTAAAAGACAATGATTTGCCAAGGGGAGCAGCATAAACTTATCTCAGCCAGAGAGCCACAACCAGCTCCCTTGGCTGCTCCCCACTGCTGAGCGCAAGCCCCGTTTGCCTGCAGTAATCAAGTGGGGACCAAAAGCTTTAATTACATGGAGTGCTCCACATCAGTTTCTATAACTTGACGTCCTTTCTTCGTATAAACTAGAAACACATGTCAAGTGTCTTGCAACTTTTTTCATCCTTTCTGTCATTGCTATCACTCTTATCATATGAAAGTTGATCACAAGGGAACTGTAATTATTCGGCTAGCAGCTAGTGGTGATAACATCAAAGCAAAAGTATGTTTATAGGGTTAATGCGTGATTATTTTACCATCCCAAAGGCTTTGGACTGCCATACCATCCAATTATCCCAGGGCTATGTGAGAAGAGGGAACTTCATGTAATTAGGAGGGCCTAAACTAAGCTTTCAGGATCAGTAAAATACATCATGTCACAATTCACGCTGCCAGCTGTTTCTCCACAAATCTTACAGAACATTAACAGTAACTTTTTTAGAATTTAGAAAATGAAACAAATACACTGAGAATCAGAATATAGAATTAGTAACTACATTTTGCTTTTTAAATAGAAAAATCATGACATTTGCCAGACATCATAAATGTATCAGATTTACCACATCTGAATGAGCAAAGGACCCATCAAGTCATATGCTCTGCTTCTGCTAGGAACCAATACTTCATCCATATTCAATAAATTTTACAAAAAATACAAACCAGGTTATTTTTTTTCCAGTTAGGATGCCTGTAGTTAGATATTTGATTCTGTATTTTCTAGGCACCTACATAGCCTGATTGTTTCAGAGATGTTGAGCACATTCATGGCTTCTACGGCTGCTGAGCAACCCTGAAACTTAAGCACGTGAGTATGAATTAGATGCCGGGCTACAGTCATTACATTTTAAAAATTAGTAGCATAATGCGTATAACTAGTTGTGTGATCTCTGATGGAAATGGGATGAAAATGAGTGGAAACACTTTCCCGCATCTCAGGTGACCGTCCAGACTACTGGGATATTGAATGAGTTGCCTTTGACTCAGTAAACCCTCCCAAGAAGGGTTTAATCAGCACTCAAACATTTAAGTGAAATATTTGGGATGTAAAAGTAAAATTGCATTTCAGAAATTTGTGGGAAAAATCCAGATAAAATCTACTTACCAATAATCTGTTCTCTGAATAATACCAGAAAGTTAGTTTAAAAGTGAAACTCAGTTCACTTAGAGTCCTATACAGTTTGTAAAATATGCTGTGGCATGTTAAAACACTTCAAAAACTATTACTAAGAAAAGAAGTTAAATTCTTCCCAACAAATTCTAATCAGTTGGAAAAGTGGTGGAGGCCACTGTGATTAAAGGGAGATAGGAAGGTTGCTATGGACATAAAAGAAAAGGCTTTCAAGAACACAAATCATATGATGAAGAAATAGGTTGAACTTTAAAGAGGAGTGACATGAGAGCTCTTTATGTACGTAATTTGAAAATGTATATGATTAGTAAGGTTTTCTTTAATTATCAGGCACCCATCATAAGGATTTGGAAACAGGATAACAAAATCTCTCCTGAAGAGAGATTCTGCTCTAGCCTTTATGCCTGAAAAATAAGAGGATGCAGCCAGCTGTCTATGAATGGAATATGGTTTCCTGGGACAAGGGGAAGGCGTCAGTGCAGATAACAGCAAAAAGAGCTCTTAAAATTATTGTGCATTGAAAATGCCAGATAACGGGCATCCACTTGTAAATGTGACCTGCAAACATCTTTAAACAATCCAGTAATATTAGAAGATGTTTGCCAAATACTTTTGAATATCATAAGGTCCTGTGAATTGCTAACTTGCACATTAAATAGCCGTGCGTTTTGTGACTCTACAGAATCTGGTAATCTGCTCTTAGCGATGATCCTGCATGCTCTCTGCTGGTCGTGTCTCATCCATAAACCCTTTCTGCACACTTCAGAGGGCCCACAGATGGAAAGGTAAATGTTGTCTTATTACAATGCTTTCCATTCTTTGAGGCCTATTTTTCATTTCAGCATTTTATTTATCATTTGGCATTCACATTAACTCTCCAAAGCAAAATTCCTGATCCCATTACGCAGACACACTGCTCCATTGTAGGAATATACAGAATTACAATATCACCCACACAGTGTTTTCTGGGGCATTCTTTGGAAAATGGGTGTCTGACCCAGTGCAAGGCTGTTACAAGACCAGGGGGCAAGATGGTGTAAGGATGAAAAGGCTCAGCTTCAGATTAATGAAACACACAACATACACAACTATCACACAGCTTATACAGCCTGTTGCTTTGATGGAGAATTCTTTATTATAGGGGGTGAGCCAGAGGATGTGAAGATGCAATGCGATTACTTTCCTCCACCCTCCAGAACCAACTTAACCCTAAATCTGAGTGTGCATTTCAGTTACTTCAAAAAGAAAATTAAAACTGTCCATTAGAAAATGGAGATACTTGATTAAGGAACAGTACCTCCGGTGTCAAAGTTATGTACATGGTTCAGTGCAATGAATTATTATTTTTTCTAAATAGGAAGGATTTTCATCCCAAGTTACTTTTAGTTTCTCATAAAACAAACTCAGTGTCATGTTGGGCATATTCATCAGCAAGAAAATATGGCAGAGTAACTGACCAGTCTAAATGCTTATAAAACTGTTCCTGAATTATCCAATGTTTGCTACATCCTCCAAGACTAGTTTCTGAGGCCTGGTCTGTGAAAGTTGCAGAAATGCTGATGTACGCAAATGTAAAGGAATTCCAGAACTGTGTAATTCACCTACTGTCAGTTTTCTGTAGAATATTAACAGATATACAGTAGCACTTAATAATAAAATAACAACACGTAAATGATTAGAAACCATCCTTATTTCAGAGAACAAAGGAAGAGATACTGTGTGTATGATATTTACTACCTCCTTGCAAGTATAGACTGTCTCAAGGGTAATAACTGGTTAAAAGAGAAATTGCCCTTTTTGTTGTTGTTGTTGTGTTCCTTATTGGAAATAACATCTGCCAGGTTCATAACAAGATCTTAAGGAGACCACAGTAATGATATCACACTGCACAAACATTTTCTTATCTGAAATGCTATTCTACCCTAGCCAGGCTGAAGAGTAGAAGATGCTAACCTTGAAAAAAGTGTTGCTGCTTTCTGTATACTGATACCGTATTGGGAGAACTCCGCACGCAGTGACAGTGGTACGTGATAGTTCCGTAAGAGCTATTGCTATCTAACTTCATGTCATGCTCTCCATCAACAATCTTAAATCCCTTTATAATAGAAAGAACAATTTTGTGAGCCAGGAACAGGAGCCCCTTCTCCCAGCTCCAGGCCTGCTTGTATGAACAGCGTGCACTCCAGTGCATGGAATAGAAGAGGCTCTCATTAAACAAGGTGAGGTGTCAGCTGTATAACCATCTTTAAGGAAAAAAAGTTCTAGAAATTGCAGAAATCACATCGCAGACTGATACAGATCTACTTTTACAGCTTTTGAATGCAAACCAGCCTGTGGCTGGACCTCTGTGCACCCTGGTAATAAAACAGAATCTGCTGGTCCTTGACAACTCAGGAACAGACACAGAAATAAATACAGGGAGTGATGGATTGATGTTTTTAGGAAGGCTAGCTGTGGGTTGGAGAATACAAAGGGAAAAAGCAAAGAGTCAGAACACAGAGAAGGAGGCAAGAGGAGGGAAAGTTTAGGGAAGGATTTTGCTTTGTCCAGAGCTTTTTAGTGAGGTTGCTCCCAACTCTAACTTTTTAGGGTGAAAAGGCCTTGTGACACAGCAGAGCTGGTGTGCGTTTGTCATGCGGAGACATAATTTGAGGAGGGTGTACAGGTGTTTCCTGTGTTGCAAAAATCATCTCTACAGAGACACTTGTTTGCTATTACTCAAGACTTCAAAGAAAATACCAAGACGGATGTGTAAATGGTCCTGCCAATACCAGAATCCACCATCTACTCTCTGGTCACCAAAGCAGACACAGCTTCTGGGAATGCCCAGGAGGAAGCACCATCAACAGCAGCTCTTCAGAAACAGCTCTAGTAAGAGAGATTCCTCCTTTATCATTCCCTGCTGCGAAGCATCCCCAGGGACTCATGTACATTTCTAGAATCAGGCCCTACATTTTTGTGACACAACATGTACGTTTCTCTCACTATCCTAATTTTTCTCAAATTCTTATGCTGCTGACCAGCTCTACTGGAAGGTCCTTCCCCTTCAGCAAAATTTATTTTTTCAGTCTGAGCTGGTAGGGTTCAAACCCAGTTCCCCTTGCTCTAACATGATTCTGCTATTTGTTTGCACTGTCTTTTGTGTTAGCATATCCTGACAAACGATATCTACAATTTCTTCTAAATCTTATTTTATGTTTTTGTGCCCCTCAGTTCCGATTTTTCAGAGCAAGCTGCACACAATGAGACAGTGCTTTTCAGAGGTGCTGAATAACCCATTCTGACCTGAAACGCTTTGCTACACATTGAAGAAAGGGATGCTGAGAAGACTGTAGCTGGAATGGGGGAACTAAATAGGAAGCTACTGCGCTCTACCAAGTCCTTATCCTTGTTTTTCCTCTTCAGACCTCCAGTGCAGGGCAAGCACTGCCAGGTGCTGCAGAGGAGCCAATTGTCAGGTACTTTGTGCCCTGGGCTTGGGTGGGAGGACCCATACACAGCCCTGTGACCTGAAGCACAGCCCTTTTGCAGGCGAGAAAAGAGCACAGCCTCGGGCAATGAAACCGAGTTTCACTCCAAGGAGTTCTAGTTAATGGGATCTTAGAGAAAGCAGGATTATACCATGGTGACTGTTCCCTGGGAAGTACGAAACGCCTGCATCTCCCATGGTCCAGTCACTGCATAGCCTCTCCCGTGGGTGTTGGCTGAATTACAGTGAATTGAGATAAGGGGAGCTGGATGGGTAATTAAGACTTTTACATGCATGTTTTGAAACAGGAACTGGTAAATTCATGGCTAAAATTCTGAAAAAAACTAGGGTAGGTTAAGCATTTTAAGTCCACCATGTTCTTACTTGCAAGATGCAAATCTTTTGAGCTCCTTCTGAAGCATCGCACTGGAAAAGGCGCTATAAATCATGAAACACCTGACTTCTGTTGTTTGGGACACTACAAAAACTGGGGAAATGTGTTTAATGAACATTCTTCTTGTTCAAAGCATTTCAGTAGTTCGGCTCTGATATTGTTTCAAAACTGTTTTCTCAAGGCCCTCCAGCACATGGTGTTATGAAAAAAAGTTGTCAGACTGGTTTTAACACATCTTTTCTGTACTGATAAGCAAAAGTTCACTGAAATAATTCTCAATAAGATACATGTGGAATATACCTTTCTCAAAGCTTTATTGCTGAATTCAAACCGTAAGGAGACCTGTTGCCTTCTAAGCTTAAGCAGCCTCCTTCAAAGTTATTAGAAAAGTACAGGGATGTGTCACGTACTGAGCTGAAGAGAGTCTATGTCACATCCTGTTAACCGTGTCTGCTTTTAAACCTGTTTTGTAAGTACAGTGAGTGGCTGACAGTCTCCAGCTGCAAACAGCTTTGAAACTACATGAGGGAGTTTCAAGAGAAAGCCAGAAGCTACTGTATTTTGGTTGCTAAAGGTAAAACACTCAATAAACAGCATGTTTTTTCTTAATGAAGTAAACGATTTAATCTTGAGACTACTTTGCTTAACAATGCCATCATTAAAATGGTAATGGGCTTTGAGGTCCCTATCCAGCATGGTATGGCATCATAACTTTGCTGCCGTTGTTTCATCCTGTTTACAGAGAAGTTTGCACAACTCAGCCTGGTAAGAACAAGATCTTAACCAAGGAAATAAATCTCAAAAATAACATGTGGCTAAATTTTTAGATCTACCTTAATAGGACCCAATCTATCCTCTCCCTGAAGCCAGTCAGCCACTTCAGTAGGTGTAAAATAGTTCCCCTGCGAGGTGGAAACAAGATGAGCTAATGAATTTTTTAAAATTATTATTATCTACATTGAAAATGATTGTTTTAAAAGACAAAACATGCTAAGCGTACTCAGAAAAGAAGTATTTTACTAAGCCATGCACACTAGCCTGCTAACGTGATTTGGTAAAAGTTTATACATCTTTTTTCCTCTCTAATAACCAGGGGACTCAACTGAACACAGCTAGAAAACTCCCTATTTAAATGGGTTTTAAAGGAAAGACAGAGCAAAAATACTTTTGCAGATGGACTCAGGTATCAGACCTGGAACATTTCCATGTTTCCTTTTCCATACCTTTGCATTAACTAGCCTCTCACTGTAGACCAGGCCCATGCACAAAGCTTGGCACTAAAGGACTAGTCTGGGATGCCACAAAAAACTCCTGTTCAAAGCAGCCACAGGTTGTAGGTCTAATTCTCATTATACTCAAGCTGTGCTTCGTGCCTTGTCATGTTATCTCGTCCTTCTGGGGACCTCTAAGACATCGATACAGATTTAGAGCGGCATCAAGGTCCCTGCCATTTACCCTTGAATTGAAAGGCCTTTGCCAGAGCCAAGAATAACTAGAAAGCATCAACTTTTTGGCCACACCTCCTTCCTCACACCATATGAGGCATCCCTACAAGAAAGGGTGGGGGGAAGAGGTCGGAAACACCATGCTCCTACACTGAGCACTGGAGGATCTTCTCCTGACTGTTTCCATAAGGTTTAACATGTCCTTTGCTAGTCCAAAGGGACATAAAAAGGGCCCAGCCCAGACCCTCCCTGCCAGTAAGTAAAGGAATGGTTGCTAACACAAGTGTTCCACTGTAATGTTTAGTTTTCCCAGCTCAGTAGGCTGCCTCAACACAGATGGAAACATGCTGATGATAGGTGGGACCATCAAGCTTTTCTGTTGCAGAAAGCAGGAAGCTTTCTAACCTGGCATTTTCACCTGATAATGTGCGAGAGACTTGTGGGACCCCTTTGCCCGGATCTGTAAGACTGCAAGGCGGCATGGGCCTGTGCAAGCAGATGACGTGAAAGACCATGTCCACTGACTGCTCCATATTGCCAGGAGAGTCAACAAAACCAAGTAATGTTGTTCCACAAAAAATAAGCATGACATACCTAAGCAATTATTGATCTTAAAACTGTGGATAAAGACTGTCTAAATAGTTTTTCTGACTGGAGGCAATGGGCTACATTCATACATGAGGTATCACCCAGGTCCTCTGCTGAGTTCTTTTTAAGAAAAGCTTTGTGGCCCACAGCACTGAAACCGTTATTGGCTTCTACTTTTTTCTTAAAACAGGAGTAATGGTGCAATAGATTAGTTATATTTCACCACAATTTGCTTATGTCCATGTAACTTTGATTATTAAATTTAGCTTTTAGTAGCAAATTATTTGGGAAATCAACTTGACAAATTATCTCACATAACAGGTAGAAACAGTAAGATTCATCATGCGTCCTTGAATGTCCTTGAATTAAAGGGCATGGATGCTTTTAAACACTGAATGACTTTCAGAGAGGAAAGAAGCTAAAGGGATGTTTATTTATAGCAATACCTCCTTGACAAATAATTCAAGGGAGCAACAAAGGAATAGCTGCACAGTTTGCTCCAGTGACTTTTGTTCCCTTCATGAAATGTACACGCATACCCTCATCCATTGACTGGATGCATACCTATCTGCTGTGTGGCCTGCAGTGACACACTTGGTGTCCCCCCCTCACTCCTGATGCATCCGGGAGCCTGACAGCTCAGTTTTCTGTTGATCCTCAGGCTGGGAGCAGAGCTGGTCCCATGTACAGCAACTCGTTTTTTCTTCAGATTACCGGTGCTTTAGAAAAAACACAAATCTGGAAGAAAACTAAAGAAGAAATAGATATATCACAATATCTGCCTTCTATAGTTCTTTTCAGTTCTTCATTCTCACTCTCAAAAGTGATTCCCTATCCCTGTGAATAAAGTTCTATTTCTCTACAAGAGGAAGATAGAAATCAAACAATAAAAGCTGGAGGGAATAGGGAGAAATGATGCATGACAGGGCCTCAAGTTGAATATTTTTTTGCTTGTTCTTTTAGTTTTCCACTTTGAAAGTATTTAGTTTGGGGATTTCCTGTTGGAGGGGGGTTGATGAGTTCTCGCTTTTAATCTGAGTAACAATACTGAAAATTGTCAATCTAAAGTAACAATGCTGAAAAGAAGATGGATGCAAACTTGAGATTTGGAATCAACAGTCACCTTCTTTCATGCCCCTTAACTTTCAAAAATTCAGGCCACACAAACAAAAATTACTTGTGTGCAAAAGGGCTGCAGAGGGCTACTGCAGAGTTGTGGGTGAGCTCTGCACCTCATGCTACATCAGTAAGGCAGTTTATTTCTCTGTTTTCTTAGTAGTTTACAATACATAGGGGATAAATTCTGAGAGTTTTATTGCATCAGGAAATGTAAAAGTCGTGTAGTTAACTAATACAGTTTGTTGGGACATTTTTAAAATGTTTCTTGTCCTGACTGCAAGAGTTATCCAGCCTATACAGTTTCAGCTTCTTCCTCCTCCATTAGCAAGGCTCACCTATGATATTTACTGCATCATTGCATCCAAGCCAAACTTGGTTACTGCGGCAACTAAGTTTTTCTTCTCAAAGGGTCACAGGGAAACACATCCTTCAGGATCCCCTAGTAACCGTCAGCCGGTGACTGGGGAACATCAACAGTGAAATGCCTGCTTTCCATCGCTAAGGCAGCGCCGCCTGTGCCTGCAACAAGGGGGGCAGAGTCTAGTTACATTCCTGACCCACTTTCACATCCCTCCCTCCTCCTCCTCCTCCATCTCCTCCTCCCTCCCTGAGCACAGCAGCAACCAGCAGGGCAGCAGGAGCCTCCATTTAGCAAGACTCACACCCGCAGCCACCAAGCAAGCAGCAGAAGTGCAGGTTTCCCCAGCAGCCTGCGGAGAACAGGAAGGGGGAACTGCAAACCTCCTGGAAAAGAGGTCTTCCCTCTTGCCACCCTGTATGTGCAGCGATGGTGCTGCTTTCTTTTGTCCAGCCCTTTCACACACCCACATCGAAGCATGCACCCACACCAAATGCAGCATAAGGCTGTCTCCCTTCCCTCTGCTCCCCAGCCGCCCAGTTTCCTCTTCCGACACCCCTTCTGCCATCCCCTTGCCTCTGGATTAGCCTGGGTGCGTGCATCTGACTGTCCTGCTCCCCTCCTCGCCCACCTCCTTTATGTAACCCTGCCAGTCCTCTCCCACTCTCAGGCTCTCGGGGCTTATCCCTTCCCCCAGATATTGCAAAACCTCCTCCCTCCTCCCACCGTGACGGGCAGGCAGGTGAGTAAGAGGAGGGAGTTCCTGACTGGTTTTGCATCCCGGCGGCTGCTCGAAGCACCCATCTGTTACCCTTCGAGGGACACTCCCTTCCCCTTCGGGCAGCTGAGAGGGATTTTACCCCATGCTGGGAGCAGACATTAACCCCCACGCCCCACCTCACCTCACCTCACCACCGGGGCTGCCCACTTCTCCCCTGGC
>NW_010192602.1:6344-32038 GCF_000695765.1 Mesitornis unicolor | reverse complement strand
CCTCCAGGCCATGGGAGGCCCCTGCTACTTAGCAGGGGGGATGAAGAGAAGCCTGGGGGGCCCTGCTGCTTGTGGGGTGTGGATATGGCCTGGGGATGCATGTGCCACCCCAGAGGTACCAACATTGAGAGTGTGGCTGGGCCTTGTGAGGCCTAGGAGGGGGGCTGCCACCTGGTGCGGGGAGGGGGACACATGGCCTGGTCTGGGCTTCACCCTTACTTGTCTCCCCTCAGGGCATGGGGCCACCCCTGAGGCAAGGAGAGGGGAAGGCAGCCCCCAGCACCCCCTGGTCCCTGAGCAGGTGGTGGGTTTCAGAGCTCCCTCCTCACTGGGACCTGGAGAGGGGGCAGCTCCCCGAGGTGGCATAGGCAGGGGCACCCCCTCCAGGGCCCAGGTGGGATCCCTGCCACCCGGACACTTACCCACCCGTTGTGGCAGCTGCAAGAGATGTTAAGGGAAGCCATTTTTTGTTTGTTTTGGTTTTTTTCAGTTGTTATTGCAAAATACCAGCTATGACCATGAGGAGGCTGCTATGCAGCAGTGCTGTGGAGCCCACCCTGCGAGGGTGCCTTGGTTTGCACCAAGGAAGTGTCACCATCCAGCAGCGTTAGATGCCCGCTAGCCTGAGATACAGACCACTGCTGGCCCAGCAGTCTCTGGGGGGGGGGGGAAGGGCAAAAAAAGGGGCTTCCTGCCCCTACTGCATGGTGGAAAGTATCCTCAGTTTTAAAATTATGACTTGGATTTAACATACTGCTTTCTCAGCCTGCTGGGGGCTTTTTTTTTTTAGGGTGGTGGAAACAGGAGTAAAAATAGCTGTTTAATTTCTGAATGCAAAAAGTGGCTGCTTAAAAAATTGTTCCCTGTTCTTTGTGCTTGTATAACTTAAAACCACCTGTTTTCAAGTTTGGGCTTGATACATATTTCTGCTCCATTCCTGTAAGCACTTCAGCGCATGTTACACACATGCTTATGTCTGCAGAGTTGGGGGCCTGAATCTTCAATGTCACCCTAAATCTTTAGCGCTGTACTACATTTACAAAACCAGTTGAGTAATAGATTAATAATGACTCAAAATAACATGACACATAAGCAGTTTATTATTTCTATCACCACAGAAAAGGTGGTTTTCCAGATACTATTTCTCTCTGTATAAATGTGCATGTAGCAGAGTTCTAGGTACTGAGTATGTAGTACATTTGTATTTTTAGTCATTAAACTTGAACTAAATGTTCATACTTCTCATTTAACCTAATGTTGTACATATAAAAGGGCCCTAAAGCATATTTATTATTTATGTAAGCTTTAACCTAGCACGCACTGTCCTATGTGCTGCCACTACTAAGCTTGTGGCAGTACCTCAAGCATCTTTAAACTTTCCTCAGGTAATTCTACACAACAGTGAGTTGACACCTATAGCTAGCCATGCACTAGGGAAGAGTTACACACCTGCAGGGGTGTCTGTAAGGACACGAGATTGCGCATAGACTATTTTGCTCCCTGGCAATGCTTTTTAGGTTGATTAGAATACACTGGGCTTCCCTGCATCTGTTGTGACTATGACAGTGACTTGCATGCTATGAAGTGTGCCTGTCACTGCAGACATTTAAGTGGAAATGAGCAACGAAAAATTAAAAAACAACTGGGAGAAACCGCGAAGAAAATAATAAATGCAGAATGACAACAATGACAGATGTAAAAACTACTACTAAACTCATTTCAAGTGCAGTGTTTTTCACGGAGATAATAAAATCTTGGGGTTGAGATAAAACACACTTCTGAATAGGCAGCAGCAGCTGTGCTGCAAATGCATTTTTCACCTCTCCAGAGCTTTTCAAGAAATTAAAGAACAGTGACTATTTGCAATACTGTTTGATAACTTATTATTAAGTCAGTAACATCCCCATTCCTAATGTCAGAAGACAGGACTGAAACAAACTGCTAGGCTGTTTAATAAATGATTGTCAATGAGCAGCATATACCTTTTTCTATAAAGGATTTTTACTTCTTACTAGGCTTGCAAAAATCCTATCCAAATCAGCAACTGCAAGATATTTCCAAGAAAAGCTCTAGAAAAGAATGTATTGTCTGGTTTTACTGCATAAAATATTGCTTTGCAGTACTTTATAGTGAAGATTTATTAATTAAACTGTTTGTTTGGGGAGCTTTTTGTGCTAGTCCCTAGATGCAAGTTGGAACAGACACTAAGCCTAGCTGCAGTTGTTCAAGTTTAAAGGTGCTTTGCAGGTGCTTTCTGTGTTGTGAGGCAAGTTTTACGGTGAAATCTTTACCGTATCTGATGTAGTAAAGATGATGGTTGCAATATCCTGGGGTAAAGCACTCTCCTTTGGTGAGTTCATGTTATGGATAAATACTGAAATATGGCTAGGAAAGCGATAAAGCAGATGTGTGTGTATGTAGGAGGCTTTGAAAGGCTTGGAGGATCTTGGCAAGGAGGCTGTCATAGGCTGTCCTAGGCTGTGAGGACAGCATGAGGGAGGGCACAGAGGCTGGAGCACAAAGACTGACCGAGCAGACCGAGGTAGTCACTTAAGATGGCCTTTATTCAGGCGCCTGTTGCAGCCATAAAAATAGGTGTCAGCCTTTCCCAAACAGCAAGGCATGCTTCAAGGTGTACCACCATGAAAAGTGAGGTGTGGAGACGCCCTGCTCTAATGGGAGAAGTGTGGAGGATCCCCAGGATGGCATGGAGCAGGAGGAGCCAGGCCGCAGTGGGAATAGCTCTCCCTGTCTCTCCCTGCTTCCCTGCAGCATGCCAGCTTTGGGGTGAAGGCCTAGGGTTTCAAGGTGAGACAGCCTGTCAGTGTTTGGGGATGTGTAAGGGACAGGAAGAACAAAAGGCATACAACCCCAAACAAATCCCTTTTTATACCCTTTATTTCAAAACAGACATTAGGGCCTGTCTTTCCTGCTCTTAAGGATTTTTTTTTTTAATGTAAACCTTGCTGCAACTGCTGCTGATGTGGTAAAGTAGGTGAGACCAGCAGCACACCCCCATTTGGGGTTGACCTTACCTGGTTTGACTTGCAGTGAGGCTGAAGGTGCTCGGCTTCACTGCTCAGGATCGGTCAGAAACATTACCCTGAGGTAAAAAACTGCACCTCTTTGCAAAGCAAAGGCAAGGCCTCGCTCGTCCTCAGCCATCTCCCTCAGTAACTGGAATTTCAGCAAGTACCTGCCCCTAAGATGAATGTTGTGTGGCATTCCCAGGCACGCCCCACCTCCACTCATCTTCCTTCTGGCCCCAGCACGGCATCAACAGCCTTTTCCTCCCCCAAGCAATGCTCATGCCGGCTTCAGAGCAAGGCTCCCTGCTCCACGTGAACTACTGATTCATGCCGCTCTCCCATCAGCAAGCAGGGAGATGTCTGCCCCATCTCAGGGACCTAGGTACAAGTAGTAACCCAGGCAAAGCTCACGGTTGCAAAGCAGGTCTTTTTCTTTCTCTGCTTGGCCCTGTTCCTGAAGATTTATATGACCGATTTATAAACTCTTCTTAATTGTAGAGATAATGTATTTAAAACATGTGTGCTTCCTGTAGCACTGTGCGCGCTTTGAATGCAGTCTGCCTCTTGCCCTGTCTACGTTCACAGAAGGTACTCGTGCATATGGAAACGATCAGGCTCCCCAAAAGACAACACACTTGATACTGCTAATTACACGGAGTAAATGCTGCTGGGACTATAACCGGTCTCTAGATCTGAGTCAGTATTTTGCTGCTGAGCTAAAGAAGAAAGTCCATTATGTGCACTCGTATTATAGCCAGCTAAGTCCCTGCTGCACATACTGCTGATTTCTGTACATGCTACATGGCAGGGAGCCAAGGAATTGTAGTACAAACAGGATTTTATAACCAGTGTTATTTAAGGATGGGCAAACTGTGAAGCCCCAAAAGTTAATGATTCTAGCGCACTTTCAATTAATTTTTATTGTCAAGCTATATTTTAGGGTACTAAAGACCTCTTGCGATGACAAGAAGGAGTGTGTGGGAACAGGCGGGAATACAGTATGCATTGTTATTCCCTCTGATTTCTAGACCGGTGAATAACCTATCCGGCTGACAAGTTATTTTTTTCCTCTCATGTTAGATGGAATTAATCATTGTGTTGAGCTCCCACAGAAAATGCATTCTAGCAACGTAAATACAATGTCAGGCATCATATTGCACAAATGGTACATTTGAGCCCTGCACAGAAGTAAACATCATCCTTTTTGCACTGAAGGACATCTGTAATACTTCTGTTGTTAGGACAATTAATCATACAGTAGCCTGATACAGAAATCACCGAATGGAGTTAAAAGTATTAACTACATCTTAATGACTTACAGAAGGAGCTTCTGACAGGATACTGTATTTTAAAGCACAAGTACACGCTGAAGGCTGCATACCCTAAGTTTCGAAGTCTGGGTTAAAGCAGGCTGTGCATGAGCAATCAAAGTGATAAAGCCTGGCTTCCTCTGATGAGCATCAGGTTCACCACCTCAGCTCCCTCCCTGTTCCTCTGAAACCCCTAGGCTAGAGTCATGTGTCAGCTAGTCGGTAGCACTGGCTGGGAGCTGAGTTTTACCTGCCTTTCTCCTTGCAGAGGACACTAGTTTGGGCTTCTTCTCAGACACCGGCTGATTTAAGAGGCACATGCTATGTTCAAGTCTTTCAGATTTGACTGAGATTGGACAGCAGGTTTGAAAGGGATTACAGGAAGACCAAGGGACAGAGCAACTGCATAAGCCTAGGAAACCTGAGGAAAAAAATCCCCCAAACCCAACTGAAACCAAAACACACACTTTGGAAAGTATTGGTAGAGCTCAGACACAGTCAGGTGTCCTGCTGTAGCTTGCAGCTGAGTGAGGCGGCTGCTCGGGTCAGCCCCTTCTCTGCTGCCCCAGGTTACTGCTTCATCGGCTGTGCTGATTCAGCTGTTTGCCTAGCTGCCCTTTAAGCCAGTTCTGTGAAATGATCCACTTAAAAGACTTGCTTTTTCACAGAGGATATATGGTGTTGGTTTTTTTAAACCCAAAGGTCCTTAAAAAAGTCTTTAGAGCTCAGCTACACAAACACATGATTCGATGTCATGGGACAGCAGGTGTAAGTGACTCTGTGAGTGTGTGAGAAATCAAGGGGAGCTACACCAAGGAGCTCTGCTTCAGTCTGAACAGATGTATGTCTGTAACCTGAAGTGGCAAAACCAGTGTTACATCTGTTTGGGTGTTCCTACTCTACTCAAGTCTGCCAAGACCATAAAGCAACCGTATGTCTGCCTCTGCAGCATATGCACCAACTGGGTGGTCATTCTGTGGTCAGCTTCCATCGCCGCTGCAGCACAGTGTCTTCCTTTGGACCCAAAAGTTTTGGCAGGCCTAGCTTATGCTGGTTTTTGCCAGTTGAGCTATAGCATACCAGTTTGAGAATTTAAATAATGACAAATCTATGCCTGCAACATTTAAAATATTAGCCAAGCCTAATGCATTAGCATCAGGCTCATCTGCATGTGAAAGCTGGCAAGTGACAAACCTGAGTATGACCTTCTTGGACACTGTCACCCTGCACTTAGGCCATAGATGTTCATGTAGGCTGTGGCAAAAGTTGTCACCTCCAGCTCTTCCCTGGCGCTGGAGGTTCCTGCTGCTTCAGACCCAGGGAGTAGGCTGTGGGGTGACCACTTCCCCTCTTGCACTGGGTGGTAGTTTATAACATTGAAACACTAGACCTCTGCAAACCTACCTCATCCAGACTGAAAATACGAGAGAAGCATTCAAGCACAGTTAGCAAAGCAGACCTGAAGGGATGGTAACCACAGGCTGGGAGAACAGTCTTTTCCACCAGCACCTTAGCTTGGGAGGATGTACATCTGTGGCCCAGCCCCCTGTGTGGATGTTGTTAGATTATCTCTAGAGAGTTTGTTGCAGAGAGACCTGCTGCTTGTTTCTAGCATGAAACCACACAGCTCCTCCTTTGGGCTGGCATCGTGCTCCAGCTACTCAGATCATCTGCGTCTGCTTAAAGCAGGGAGTCATAACCTTTGTGTTTGCTAAGTTGGAGGTAGCTCAGCCCTCTGTGAAATGCAGGTAAGCTGCTTCATCGCTGACTGCAAACCAAGAGCATCTTCATGGGGAAGTTCTCTGCTGAGCCCAAAGTGAAACTTTACCTTTGGCTTTCTTATTGCTACCTCTTGAGTCGCCACATCCTTCTCTTCACCAGTTTAGAAAGTGGCAACAAGCTATAGTATTCAGCAGTAAGTGAGAAGTGGTCGTCTCTGTGTTTGTGGGAAAGGGATGAATTCGTAGAGGGGTTAAAGTTTGCTCTTTGAAAGCAGCAAACACTGAAGGGTCCACCTGGGGAGAAGGTTTCTGGCGTGCTGCAATTTTACGTTGCTTCCCTACGTTTCTTGTGGAGACAAGCCCCAAGGAATCTGAAGACTTGGCTTATTTTCCTGATCCTGTAACAGATTTGCTGTCTTGCCCAGCCATGGGCAAATCCTTTAGGTTCACATTTTCAAACATGGGTTTTAATTTTATCCTTGTAGTTTGAGATACCCAGAATCTGTCTTGCACGTGTATTAATCACTTACAGCTCTAGCCAAAATTAACAGAAGCTGTCTGTACACAGAAGTGCACTGAAAATCAGATACTACTTAGAAAAAACAGGACCACCTCTGTCTTACTCAGCTTGCACATATGTTCAGTGGAGATGATAACACCTGTCCAGCTGGGGAGACATCAGGCTAAATTAATTAATTTAGTTGCATGTGAAGCAATTTTTTTGGTAGTAGTATTTGCAAGTGTAAAGGAGAAGAGCTCTTTGAGCATTGTTTCTTTTGTTTTGGTGTTTCTGTTGGATTCAAATAACATAAACACTACCTCCTTCAACAGCAAGCTCAGCTAAACATTTCATGCCCATAAAGAATTTGGTTTTGCTGGGAAGGATTAGAGCATGAGATTTTGGTTCCTCTCACTTGTTTATGAGCACAAATTTGCTACACATAAATCACTGCAGGTCAGAACATTGCTGCTCCCTTAGCACAAGGTAAGAGAGCAGAGAATCACTCTTTAATGTTGTGCAATTGGACAGGATTTAGCTTGTCCTGATTTTGTGTTTGGAGAACTCAGACTGCCCTTTGTGCTTGATGTTTTACCTCTTTTTCTCTTCAAGGTCCAGTGGAGAAATCTGACTGGGTGCGTTTGCATCACTCACTCACTGCCTGGTCTTCATCTGTGTTCGGTGTTTTGCTGAAATTAAAGTATAGCTTCCTTCTCTTTTGCTCTCTGTGGGATTTCCCAGTGTTTCTCCAGGCTGCAGTTTGATGAACTCTTCGAGCTGGCACTGATGCTGAAAGAAGCAGTTATATTTTCTTTATGCCTGGTCCAAAGTGCATGTGGCTGTAAGGCGGACCAAATCAGGGAAGCAGTCTGGCTCGGAAAATAACCGTTTCTGGTTTTTAATCAGCTTAGTTTTGTGCAGTTCAGCTTCACGATAAAGCTGAGCAGCAGGGCAAGAGCAGGGGTTGCAGAGAGAGAGAGTCAAGGACCAGAATTTCAGGTGGCCTTGCATGATGGTGTTTGCAGAAACGCAGCCTTACTATTTGCCACCCTGCGTCTCTTCATCTTTCTTAGGGCCACTATCTCTTGGAGGCGGGGGGTGGTAGCAGTAAGTTATTGTTACTCAGTAGCCAGCAAGCAATGGGAATAAAGATGCATATTGTGCCTTTCTGATCCCAAGGCTATCCCCTTCCCCTTTTCCATTCTTTGGTTTACTCGGTAGAGATACCCTGATTCACAGAAGCGAACAATCTGTTTGAGAAGAAACAATTACACCCATAGAAGTTGTCAACATCTTATTTTAATTTTTTTTTTCAGTAGCATTACAGGTACTGTGGTCCAGCTTGTCCTTTTGTGTTCTCCATCCCATGCATTCCTCCCAGATGCACAGACCCCGTGAGGATGGGGACAGAACAGTGGTGCTTCCAAACATTTTAGACCAAGAGTCTGCTAATGACACTTAGCAATTCTCACAGAACATTATGCGGCAGCTGAGCAGGCTATTAATTGAAAACACTGCTCAAACCAGGCAGGCTCCCCAGGCCAGCTGTGGGCCGCTGACTGTGCCCTCTGAGTCCACAGTGCTGGCAATTGCTGGGATGAGCTGTCGAGCCCGGGGAGGACAGACTGCGGTTGCAAGAGGCCTGAAGAACAGCTCGAGTGTCTTTTCCAGGAAGTCGAGTGCGCGCTCCCTGCTTCTCCATTCTCTGTGGTCTTTTGGAGTTCAGCTTCAATCAGATCCTGCACACAGCATCCTGCTGCACAAGAGCCAATGGTCCTGGAAACAGGCTCCTGCTATAAAAAAATCTTACAGGAGCCAGACGCCCCCAAACCTGACAAAGATTGATCAAGTGGCTGGCCCTATCACCTTTCACTGCGCTTTGGCAAGGGGGAAGCATGGAATGATGGAGAGTTTGCAGGTGGAGTTGTATTTAAGGGATTTTTTCTTCAGTTGTTTTAACTGCTGCAGACAGGAAAGAGTCATTCTACACAATGCAGTGCCAGCACAGAGACAGAAAGAAAGGAGGGCTATAGGTACCAAGGAGCAGCCATTCCTGAATGCAGCAAGCTACAGATTTATGCTTTGTGAGAGGTCAGATTAGATCATCACCGTGGAAAGAAATCTATTAAATGCATCTCCTGGAGGTACGGGTGGCTCTGTGACAGGTCTCCTGGGGCAAGGTGAATCTTTGGGCAGAGAACCGCTTTGCAGGTGGGAGAAGGGAGAGAGAGATGCTCAGCTGCACTGCCGGTCTCTTGCCGCAGCCCTCCCTGCAAAGGGGGACGGATGCTTGCTCGGCGGGCGGTCTGACCGTTTCTAATCTGCACGGTAAGTCACGCTGCATCTTTAAAACACCGCTTAGGGTAACTACAGAGGCAACTCGCCTCCATCTCCAGGGCTGCCCCGGGCTGCTGTGTCAGGTGCTCCCGTGAGGCGGGATCTGTCCCGTGCATGGGGGAGGCGGCCGGGTTTGTGTGGGCCACCAGAGGGCGCTGCGCCGTGCGCTGCGCCGTGCAGGGGCCAGGCCGCCGCCGCCCTCCCCGCCCTACCGCGGGCTGTCACGGCCCTCCTTACCCCAGCTGCACCCCCATCCCCGACCCCTGGGGCTCTGCTGGACTAGGCCTACGGGCTAGGCCTCTGTCGGATACACCTCGGCTGCCTGTTGCGGCCGTATTAGTCTTCGAGGGGGAAAAAACTGTCGAGGTGGCGGATGAGGCAGTGGTGGCATCTTGGGGATGTGCGTGTGGGAAAGAGCAGCCGAAGGAGCCAGTCTGGCTGTCTGAAAGGGTCAGTTTATTAAGTTTGCACTCCGCGGTGGAGTCACCTATCATCATTTCACAGAAGAGGTTTAAGACAAAGGCGGAAAGAGAGCATCAGTCTGGGAATCATGTCCCTTTGCTTATCTCCTGTCATTGGCTGCGTTTGGCCATTCCTCCTTGCCCCACCGGCTGCACGCCGTGCGTAGTGCCTGGTGTCCCACAGATTTGGGGTTGCACGGAACGTTCCTTATAAAGACATCTCTTGGCACAAAGACGGTCCCTGGGAGCAGGATTCTAAGTTGAAAGGAAGCCTTTTTGGAATAAGTAAATACCAGGCTTCTATTTCCTATTAAACTATAGATAGTTTGTTCATTTTGCCGCAGTTTGCAGTGTCCGACCAGATATGGGTGGATATTTCTTGTCTTCCTTCCTCTTTATATTTCCAGTCTGGGAAACAGCAAAAAAGTTAGTGAAGAGAGTAACATCTGTGTGTGAGAGAGAGAAAAGGATGAGGAGGGCTGGCCAGGCAGCCAGCCTCAGGAGATGGTAGCACAGAAGAGCTATTCATTCTGAGAGCCAGTTGCTCCTCGCCCTGCTAGATTATAAATTGGACACCTTATTAAGAGTTGATCCTCCAGAAGCCCCACCCAGGACTGTGCTCATGCTCTAAACCAGTGGAACGTAATCCCATTTCACTATTGATGCCTGTTACTGGATAAGCACATGTGCAAGCAGGGCAGAGGATACTGGGCAGAAAGAAGCAGCACCCTGACTTTTATCAGTTGTCAGTTTAAGAAGGCAGAGTTTAGAGAGCGAATGGGAAGGAGGTTGGTTTGGACTAAAATTTTGGCACTTTAATGATGATGCTAGCTGCCTTACCAAATAATTAAACCAGTGAATTTTTTTTTTTTGCTCGTTTTCTCAGTTGTAACTGAAAAATGCTGACTCACTGGCATGACGTGCCAACCCAAATGTTGCTGCTGGAATCAACTACTGGAAGAGCCTGACAAGATATAACCCTGCCACAGCAAGGCTTCTAGTGGGCCTCCTCACTGATGTCAAGTTTCTGTTCTGATGGCTTGCTTGGTCACTTATTTCTTGTCAGATTAGCCTGAAGGTCTGGACAGATTTAGGGGATTTCATGGGAACGTAAGTTTAACAAATTCAGCAAAGTTTTATCATCCTTGGCAGGACTTCTAAGCTTTTTGGCCTTCATGCACCTTTCAATTGTTTGAAAAATTCTCTGACTTTTGAAATGCACAAAGTTATTGCCAGTTGTCAGAAAGAAATATCTGACGTGTTCTTCAGAGCTCATTTTTGTACTGAAGAAAACAAGATGGAGCATTATAAACCTGTTTTAGTGTCTCTGAACAATATCCCTGCTCATACATATATGTTGTTCCTTCCAGGCAAAACCAGCTGGGGCGTTCATGCAATGCTAGATCCATCATGATGATTCTGCATTGTTAAAGCATTTATTCTGACTATTGTATAGATACACAGCTGGTTGGTTCCCCTGTTAAGGTACCTCTGTTTTACTTTCCTTGGCAGGCAATTTAAACATAGTTAGGTGTATTGCAAGTGAGCAGTGATCAAGAAATTCAAAAGTAATATGGAAATGCAGTATTAAAACAAGGCCCCCTTCTCTGTAGCAGTGAGTTATGGACATAGATTCAGGTGTAGTTCAATGGTATCTTCTAGACTTTTTGACTTGTTTTGCATCTCATATAATTGAAAAGCAGCTTTTGAGTTTGTTTTAGGAGGAAATAAATTTCCTTTTGATCTGATTAGTATTAGTGACTCACTTGTCATTTGAAAATGTATGATTCTCTCCAGGTTCTGAGTCTCTGACTGTGACTGGTGTGTTGGAAAGCAGTGACTCCTCAGATGGTCCTGGATACTTTTAGTTATCTGCCTCAAAATGCTTTATGAGCTCATGAAATGAACACAAGGTATCTTCAACATCTCTCTCTCTCTTTTCCTCTCCTATTTTTTTACACAGAGGACTTTTGCCAGTAACTGTTTCCTAGTAAAACAATGCCTCTGAATTCGTGCTGTGTGTGTCTGTTTGTCTGTGTATGGGACTCTATGTGCCTTACCTATGCACCTCCCCACAAGTGTGGATCTGTTGGTCAGTTAATTTGGCAAAAGAATGTAGATCTGAAAGTGCAGTTTCTATAAGGTTAAAAGAGAGGTGCATATGGGTACATGAGAGAGCCTGTTTGTGCTAGAAGCATCATGGTGCTGTCTGCTCAGCTCACCTTTTATCAGGCATCAGATAACCCCCACTGGAGTGTGTCTGTCAAAATCAGACTTCATCCTGTCAGTCATGGACTTTTTTGTACTGATCGTTTCAGTACGGTTAGAATAAAGGCAAGAAGGCTGGGTTGGAAAACTGTAGTTTCTCTTTTGTTCTGCGCTTTTGAGATTTATGGTTGTCTTCCACAGGTGATCAGGAGTCCGTAATCATGTCCTAGGCACTAGGGAATCTCTGGTGTGCACACCTTCAAATCGGGTATTTATTTTGTTACAGAGCACTATTACTGTCAGATTTCAGTACAGTATTAGAAGTGTGGATGTCCTTAAACCAATTTTTGCTAAGGTCATAAAGGCTTTAAAAATAAGGGCAGAGCCTTGAGTTTAAGCTGGGACTGAGTGGTCAGCAGAGCAAAGAACAGAGCTTGGACTTTTTCTGGTGGTGGTGTGCTGCTGAATAAATAGACTGAAGCATTCTTGGACAGCGTCATTTCTAAACCCACTAGGTAGTAGAAATCAAGCACAAGGGCCAGGTTCAGTCTAGCAAGTTGTCTGATGGGACATAGTGCTGAAGGATTGAGGTATTTGCAGCAACAGTTACTAAGGATTTCCAGGATGAATGGGTTCAGATGAACATTAAATCTTCTATTAATGCTAGCAATGGAGAATGGATGACATTTTGAAAATGCAAAATACTTTCCTATGCCATCGTCAGCCCAGGCTCTTGCGACGATTCAGCTTTTGCCAACTTCTCTTCATTCATTTGCTGATCTCAGCCAGGCCCTTGAAGAGCTGGGTGATGGTGTTATTTGCATGGGAGGTGAAGATGATGTAGAGATGGGTGTCATATGTGTACTGCTGACAAGTCAGTCCACGGTGCCACCGAATCTTCTCTAGAGGCTTTATATAGATATTGAACAGGCTGGGTGAGGGGAAAGAATCTTGTGTTATTCAGCAGGTGGAAAAGGTTTTGGAGGTTAAGGAAAGAGCAAGTGTTTATCATAAATCTCCTGGGTGTAGAAGAGATTTATGTAAGGGATGTCTGAAGATGTACCAGCTCAGTTCCACAAGGCTGCAGACAGACATTTATTTTCAAACAGCTGAGCTGGCTGGAGATCTTGCAGCCGTTCCAGATGCTTCCTACCAATCCTCTGCTGATGGTGCCCATACCCCTTGCTCTGCTGTTAGAAAAGGTGGTCCAGGGTCTTTCTAATCTATCAGGTGAAGCCTCTCAGATAGTTTTAAGTGCTGACAAAGGTGGTGTTAGTTACCACAGCTGCCACTGCTTTACCTTTAAGAGGGAGCTGTTTACAAGCAGAGCCTTACCATTAGTGTTAGAAGAGAGAAGAAGGCTACAGTCTTTCCTACAGGATGTGCCTGCATTTCCTCCTACAGGTCTGAAGACTGGTAAGGCATGCATGTGGGACTGAAAACACCTACTGGAACAGACCATCTTACTCCTGTTTTGGTGAATGTGGAGTTGGGTATTTTGTGCCAAGCACGTGCAAAAATATGTGTGCAGTACTTGTTTGTTACATGAGCAACTAAAGTGGTGTATTTGGAGCTGTGTCAGCCTCCTGTGTAAACAAGCTGTAGGATGGGTACACAGTGTGGCAGAAGCCCAGGTAACTTAGACATCATTTCTATCTAAATTTACTAACAGTATTTACAAGAAATTTGTATTAATTATTATGTTAGTACCACTGTGGTTAAAGCTGAACCAAAAAGTTGCAATAAAATGTTTAAGAATATTCATTTATGGGCAAAAAAGGAAGTCCCTGCACTCAAGGGGCCATTCAGAAATGGGAAGAAGCAGGAAGAAAATGTACAGGTGGTTTTTAAGAGGTCCTGGAGTTCTTATAGGGTTTCCAGATCCACAAATACAGAACTGTTGAAGCATCCTTGATATGTGCACAAGCAAAACAGAGCAAGCTGTAATACCGTCTGTTGCCCAGCTGTAAATGTGCCTGTGTGCTGGTAGTGCTTTAAGACAGAGAGCTCATGGTACCCACAGCTTTCAGGTAGTGAAACATGCTCTCCATTATCGAATGGTCCCCTCTGAGGACTGGTGAAAGTCAGCAGTCCTCCCAGAAATGATCTGCAACCTTTCTGAAATCTGGAAATGAGCACGCAGGTTTTAAACTCTCCCTTCATCAAGAAACAAACCTGCCCTTTCATGTAAAGCTGCAGATTTATTGTGTGACACAAACCTGTAAAAACGGGCCACCCTAATGTCTGAGTCTGGCTCTAAATGAGATCCCTAACTTATTAGTCATCCCATTTCTGAATGGGGCCAGAACGAAGCATCTTACCTTAACAACAGTCTGAAACTCTAGTGGAATTTGGACTCAGATCCAAACTCAAGGCACAGGCTCTTCTCTAAATAAAAATAACTAGATCACAAGCTATTTTGAGGTGGTGACTTTTAGACAAGAAAGGTAGGGCTTACATAGATTTTTACTCCTATAAAATACATCTGGATACTGTCCTCCTTCCAGCCAATATTCTGAAAGCGCTTTCATCAGCTCAGAGCCAAATAACTCCAACTGGAAGGTGGAAACTGCAGAACAACTGACATTCATGGTAAACACCAGGGTTTTTTGGTTGGTTTTTTTTTTTTCTTTTCCACACAGAATATTCTGCTACTCTGGTTGCTGCTGATGCTGATATATTTTCTGTCATGGCCTGTGATGAATAGCATATGCAATGCTGGGTCAAGATAAGAGCCAACAGCGTGTTGGAAAGCCTTCTTTAAATATGAATCCCCATGGTTCTGGCTTTCTTGACAGGGAGGTTGTTAACGAAATTGCCATGCCTGGTACAGTTTACATAGCTGCCAAAGCTCCTGATTGCCATCACCTCCTCCTTTCCCCCAGCACCTGCTAGCAAATCTTTTGGGTTCTTTTTTCTGTTTACTTGTCCATACCTAGTATAAGGATATGAATAGTTTCCATTCACAAAGAATGTGGTGGGATATAGCTGGTTGTAAGGGATAGCAGGCAAAGGAGAAAGTAATCCAGGTGGGACGTTATTGTCAATGGCACTAAAGTGTATTTTACAAAGCTAAAGTGTGTTTTACATCAGTGGGAGCTGGCTGTGTGTGGTACCCTACCGGGAGCATTCCCACTGTGCTCAGCAGATGGACCGCAGGAGGGTTTCACTGCTGTGTTTTAAGGTGAGAGCACTTTTCACCTTGGAAGCTCCAAGCAGTCTACGAACGCCAATTAATTTAAAGCTCTGGACTGTGTAAATTATCATCCTGTTGTATCAAGGAGCAAACTGGTTTGCTTGAGGTGTCACAGGAATTTTTAAGCTTTTTCAGCTGAAATTTTTCAGCCAAGGGTATAAACCTGACTCGTAGGTCTGGGCTATAATCGAGTTTTCTTCCTCTTCACTTAGCTGGCCTACCTTCTTTCTGCTAATATCCCATCTTCCCCTAATCACTGGGTGACATCTGATCTCTGTGACTTTTGTACAGCATCCAAGATCTACTGCACTGGGTCCAAGATCTCGCCTTTTATTTCTGGCTCTTCTAATTTTGTTCCAGTCCCTGGTGGTTCCAGGAGGCTCATCCCAAGCCCTGCTGCCGAGCCCTGGGGAGCCGAGTGCACCTTGGTGGTGCATCTCACCGTGGCATGGAGACTTCCCTGGACCAGCCACAGGAGTGGTCGCAGTGTCCTCCACTAAACTCTGGCGTGGAGGATGGCTATTGCCACCCACACACTTCCTGCAATTTCTGCTTAAACACAGTGTTCTTTACTTGCTGCCTGCAGCTGGTATGTAAAGCTGCTTTCTGTAGGTTTAAAGCTGCTGCCCCCTCCAAAGTGGCTTTATTTTAGTGCTTTTTATTTTATTCCTACTGAGTACTCACTAGCTGGTATCTAAGGTTTTGTTTAGGGTCAAGTTAACATATAGTATTGCTTTGTCAACATTATTAGATTTAATTTTCTTTTTATTTTCCTTAATTGCTTTAGGCCTATCATTTCATTTTTCCCCTTCTCCTTTAAGGATTCATAATTGTTCTTTTGGGCTATAAAAGACATGGACCAAATTCTGCCCTAATTTACACCCGTAGGACCAATGGAGCGGCATACATGCACATGAGGACACAGCTAATAGGATGCTGAAGTCGTTTCCCTGTTTTGAAGAGTGATGTGACCTAGAGGACTGATGCTGGGAAATGTCATTCAGGGTTATATAATTCCTGAATGTGTAAATCCTGATGTACAGATAGCTTCCCTCCTAGCTGTATACTTTTATTGGTGATTTTATATATATATATATATGTATATATATGTGTGTGTATGTATATATGTATATAAAAGATGCTAGACTGGTAGAACCTCTTACTGGAATTATAACACTTTTATAACAGCTTTTTGCACAATACAGCACTTTACCCATCCTACCTACTGCTAAGGGCTACACCAGGAGATTTTACAGACTGAGAATTGTATTAAAGTAGCATTTAACATATACAGAGGATGAAAATAGAGATTTAGGTTCAGTTTTATAAAGACTTGTTACTTTTCAGAATCTGATTTGCCAAATTTAAAAATCTTCTGGTTTTTTACTCCCAACTCATTTTCTTGTTTTGGATCCATTGGAAGTTTTAAGTTTTGCAGTATACCTAGTGCTGTACAAACAGACACAAAATTAAAATGAAAGCAGTTTTGAAACTAAACAAAAAAAAGAGCAGCTATGTTGCATTTCAAACACACTGAAATGAAATGTTTCAACACCGCTGGAACTCATTGTTTTCCTGGTTTTCTTCTTAAGGGAAATCCTGGCGACATCAGCTGGATTTTGTGACGTGTTTTGATTCCAGCAGAGGTTTTTTCCTGGTGGATGGATAAGAGCAGGACCAGCGGAGCTTCCCGTGCAGAGGGTGTTATTCCAGAAGAAGAGCACTCCCTCACCCGTGGAGAGGGGAGCAATCCAATACGCCTTCAGTCTGGGGGAAGGAGGGAGGAGAGGGGGGATAAGGATGTTTCCTTCCCAGTGCTCAGGGCTGCCAGCCAAGAATGTAAGTCTAAATTCAAGCTCGGCGAGTGCTGTGCCAGATCCAGAGAGTTTGGAGTCCCTTTGTCCAGAAGCTTGCAATACTTGAGGGAGTTGCCAGATGGGATGTGTGGTATCCATGTAATATATCTGATGCATGAAAACTGGTTCCTACTGAGCTTACCGAGGTGCCTGAGGCAAAAGTACTTCTGATTCCCTCCATGATGCAGTGATCAGCAGACTGCTGCTGTTCTCCTTAAGCCCAGCTTGGGACAACCTCCCGCCTCGGGTCAGGCTGAGGCAGACGCCATGCACAGGGAGAGGAAAGGCGCTGCTGCCCTTGACACTGCTCTCTCTCCCTCTCTCTATTGGAAGGGAGGACCTTATGCTGTTTGCATCTCTCCCTAGGCTGAACCATTAGGTCTGATGACAGAAACGAACCTCTTCCCCCTGGACACAGGCCAAGAGACTTTTTTTTTTCTTCTTTCCCTTCCCCTCCTGTCTCTTTCATAACCGTCCTTTTCACATATCTCTGGAACATATCATGCACTGCTGTCATGTGCTGTAGGTGCGCTCCCCTTCTTTTCTTCAGCTCTGTCCCGCTTCCCATCTGCCAGATAAGAGCCTCTCCTTGTCTGGCTGATACTTGTTCGCCACAGGTGACAGGGTGGACCAAAGCCATTGCTTCTGCCCTGAGGGAGAGCCTCCGATCTAGGAGAGAGGGAAATCTGCTCTGGAAACACCATCTAGCAGCCTCTGTGAGCTGTGTCAACAGGGCTGTAGCAATTCCTGTGGGATGAGAGAGCCTGTGTTCCTGTGCCTCCTCAGAAAGTTCAGCCAGTTGTGCTTGTGCAAAGCCCCGGAGGGCTCTGAGGCTGAGCAGGTGTCAGTGAGGACGTAGCCCGGGTTGCAGAACTCCTACGACAGGCTGTGCTGGACAGAGAGGAGATTTGTCTTTGCAGAAGTTGTTTTTGTGTTTCATAGGGGTGCTGCTGGAGGACAATAGGCAGGGGGGATCCTGTGATGACAATTCCCAAGCCAGCAGTACCCAAGGCGGGTTTCATGTTTCAGTACTAATGGGGGGTCACATCAAATGCCATGGGGTTGCTGAGGGCTGCCCATGGGGCAGCTCTGGTACAGGACATGCCATTGCAGATCCCTATGCAAGGGCAGTGGTTCAGCCAGCACCCAAGCAGAGGTGGAGCAGAATCAACCTGGTTTGGTGTGGCATGGTTCCCTTAGGCTTGAATTCCCACTAATCCAGGACTGAAAGGGCCCACTGGGATGTGTGGCAATAGCTTTATAAGCCAGGTCCATTCCTGGATCCAGGCCATTTCTAGAGAGACTAAAGGAGATGTGATCCCTCCACCCCTCGTCCTCCTGACGTCAGTCATGATGCTGGCACATGTTCCTCCAGCTTTCTGTGGCTTCTTGTTGAAGCCACACTGCTGTGCTGAGAGCAGGAGCTCTGGACCAGAGAATGAGAGCTAAAGCTTTTTCCTGGGGCTGTCCCAGCCTGGGCAGCCATGCGGTCTCCTGGGCCACAGCTCAGCTGCTCCGGCCCACAGGCAGCAGCCCTGCCTGTCCCCTGCAGCATGTGCCAGGAGGGAGGTTTCAGCTGTGAAATGGAGCCACGCTCTCTCCTGCCCTCCCTGGGTTGGGGTCCTTTCCCCAGCATCTCACCCACACAAGGAGAACACCCTTTTCCTGGCATTGCACCAGCTCCTCCCTCTTTACCTCTGTTCACACTGGGGCTGCTTTTTGCTTGAGCACAGCGAGCAATCCCCCGCCTTTCTGTCCCATGCTGGCCAGGAGCGAGGGTTTCTGTATGAGCCTCCCTGGGCAAGCATGACTTGTTTCCAGCATGCTACAGGCAGGCCTCTATTTGGATGAATGTCCCTGTTAAATATGTATGAATCTGATTGACTTCGACTTCCTAGTTGTCCAGGTTTTATTCCTTTTTTTATTCATTTGCAGATGCCTCCTGCTAAACAGGGAGTCGTGACATCTCAGTCAGTTTTGACTCTCGTTTGAGAGGCTGCCCTCAATCTGCTGGTCTTTAAAACTTCCTCCCCTCCTCCTCTGCTCCATCTCCTTCTGGCTCACTTCCCCCCACCTCCTCTCTCTCTCTCTGCAGCTGCTGGATAGCTTTGTGACCACCAGTTAGGATGGCTGTTTGCCACTCTCCCGTGATTGCTGCCATGTGCTGTTTTCCTTACGCCTGTTCCCTGTTTTCTTCCCCGGTCAAAGAGGAATTCTTCTCCGCAGAGAGAGAACCAGGCGCAGTTGTCTGTGGGCTGCAGCAGGAGCTCATGCTTAGTTCTTGCTCCACAGAGAGCCTACCATTTATTTTTTTTTATGGTGACCATGTGCACTTGGCAAACAGCAGTGGTGGCTTTCTCAACCCCACTCACAGCCTCTTTGCTGCAAGTTACCAGCCGTCAGGCAAGCAAAACATGTGCTCGCATGCAACTGCAGCCACGCAGAGCCTGGCAGCTTTGTGAGAGTGGCTGATGCCACCAAGGCTGCCGAAGGTTGGTGGAGCTGCTGGAGGAGCTGCTTTGGGATAGGCAGGCTTTTTATTCTGGTGGCTCATGGTGGAAGAGGGGGGTGAGCGGTGAGGAGCAGCCTTGCAGCCACAGGGGCTCACTTAGCAAGTGCTCGCTCGCTCGTTGATGCTGCGACTACCAGTGGTGGAGCTGGAACAGGAAGCTGGTGCTTTGTAAATAGACTTATTGTTGTGAATGGGGCAAAAGTCCTAGTGACAGCAGTGCCTGCGTATGGACAGGTGAGACTGTGTCACCTGCCTGTGCTTGGGCCTGAGCACTTTGGATGGGTTTCTCAGTGGTACTAAAGGACCTTCAGTACCTGACTCCTGCTGAGGTTTTGTCCTTTAAGCTTTTGGGACATTGTTGTTTCCCTTCCTCCCCAGTCATCAGTGCACCCTACCGGTCCCTTTCGGGGAAGCCTATGAGCCAGCTGATGGCTTGGACATTGCAGGCTCAGGAAAAAGGGCATCTTCTCCACCCTGTTGTGTTCCCCACAGGGACCTGCACAGGCAGCCTGACTGGGCAGGTGATGTCAGGTATCCTCCTCCTGCCTAATCCGGGAGGGTGTGAACTGAAAAAGGAAGTGCTTTCCCCTCCTCCGCTGCCAAAATCCACTCCTGGGAGCACCTGTGGCACCGGCTCTGCGAGGAAGCCTGCTGTGGCCTGCGAGCTGCTCCAGCCTTTGACCAGGGCGTCAGGTTCCTGTTGACTCCCAGCCAGAGCTGCCTGTGAAATGGCAGTGTGAATCAGGGTGAGCTGGCACTAGGGAGCCCAGGAAGAGAGGGCTTTGCCACCTGCCTGGGTGTGGGCAGCCTCCTAGGCCCTGCTATCTGGAGGGGGCTCCCATGACCACAGCTGGAGTTGTCCCTCAGGTGGTGTTCCTTCAGGGATAAAGCCCTGTGAGACCCACCCTTGTCCTTCCATGAGCTGGGACATGGCTGTGCTGCTGAGAAACTGTCTACTTCTCCCCCCAACACATTTTATTTTATATTTAAAATGTAGTTATTTTACTTCATCCTATTCTATTTATTTTTTATATATTTATTTTTACTTTGTTCTTTTTTTTACTTCACTTTTCCAAGCTCTATCTTATCTAATCCCCCACCCTGAGCATTCTTCAGGCTGACAGTCCCTCTCACCCTGCTCTCTGCACCTCTCTCTCTGCTCAGCAGGCAGGCTCTTCCTTGGGTGACCTTTCTTGAGACCTTTTCCTGCCAGGTCCCAGATGAGGCCACAGGCTGCCTCTCCTGCACCCCTGTCCCTCTTGAAAGATATAATAGGATTCCTTTATCTCCCAGTGGCAGGCAAGCCTGGGATGCTCAGAGGTGCAGATAACATTGCTGCCGTGTGCGCCAGGGGCCAGGCAGGCGAGTGGGGACATCTCCCTTCCCCCAGCACTCAGCAGATGACTGCCCTGGTCATCTCCCTGCCATTGCTTTTAATTCTGGTGGGCACAGAGGGATCCAGCAGCTGCTTCTGCTCTGTTAGCAAACTGTAGTGTGGCCCTTCCAGGGTCTGGTGACTGGGCAAGGCCCTTGGGGAAGGGGCAGCAGGCAGGAGCAAATGGGCAGAGGTGGTCTGAGGGGGATGGATGGGTTCAGGCTGTGGTGCAGAAGCTGGCAGGGAAGCCCAGCCATGCATAGAAAAAGCAGTTTATGGCCTGGCAAGGGAGTTAGGGAGAAATGTGATCCCTCCCTAAACTGCAAGCGGGTGTTTGGGGTTCTTGTTTCTTTGGGTCTGCTCATCCAGGGGCACAATGTATCTGGCCCCATGGATGCTTATAAATATCCAGTTACTTATGTTCTGAGTCATAAATTCAAAACTACTCTTGGTAAAATCACAGAAGCAAAATTTTAGTCACTTAGCACAGAATACCAGTGATGTTCCCATCCAATACCACACTGCTTTTTCCTGTGATACTTTACAGTGGGAACATAAGGCCTGGCATCTTCCAATTTTATAATCAAAACATGTTTGCAACAACAAAAATATGTGGGAATTCAATGTTGTCTGGGTCATTGCATTAAAAGCCTGTCTTTCAATTTGTTTACTCCTTCACCTATGGCTTTTACTGCACCTGTTTTCACAAGCATCGGAGCATTCATGTTTTGTCTGTCTTTTCCATGGCTGGATGAAATAATCTTGGAGCATGGGTGCGGTGGTGAAAGACACACGTAGTGGATTTACATCTCTGGGATAAAGGGAGAAGCCAAAGAAAGATTCCCTCATGAGCTGGCTCTTACTGTCAGTGCGAACATCATAGTCAGCACAAGCCAAGACTGCCAAAAGCAGCTGGGTGCTGCCAGGGCTACAGCCCCTGTAGCTTCCTGGTTCCCTGGATCAGCCAAAGATGAAGGCTCTGGGACCTGGTGCTCCTCTAGCAGGGACTGCTGACCCCAGGTCAGGTGAGTGGCAGGTGTCTGAAATCTGGTGTGTGACCCTACTCTTTAATTTGTGAAAACACCCTCCCATTTGATTTTAACAAATCACTCCAAGGCCAGGTCTGTAGCATGTTGGGCATCCATGGATATTGGCTAGAGCTGGGAGAAACCTAATGTTTTGGAGAATCCTTTCCATGATACCGACATGATACTCAAGTGGGATATTACATGTTTAAGTACTCAAGTTTCCAGGAAGCAAGAATATGCAGATAGTCTGACTCACTAGAAGAAAAATTACTTCTAGTGACTCAAAGCCTTGGTGCTGTTGTTTCCTGGTTAATCACTGAGCTCCACCGTGGGTCCAAAATCCTGCTCTGAGGACCAGAGAAAGTTTGTGGCCTTAAAGATCCTTCCTGCTCTGATGCAGCTCTCTGGATGGAGAGATTAACCTCTTGCTGCCTGTCAGTACTGTGTGCAGGCCTATTTAATTTCTGAGCTGTTACCACAAATGACCTGCTAGGCTCTGAAAGCCTAATTGTGGTAGTTTTGCCTAAAAGGTGGACTTTGTGGGGTACACTGGGACTTTGTTGGGGTTACCAAGTAATTTGAGGAATCCCCACAAAGATGTACTGCAGGTTTGGCAGCAATCTTGTCATCTGAGGACGTGATGGGGGGTGCAGACGCACAGGCAGTCATTCCTGGGAAGAGATGGATACAGTAGCGCACTAGAGCTAGGGAACCCCGGAGAACCCTGGGGAACCCCGGGGAACGCCGCAACCCTGCCCTTCTTTTGCAAGAGGGCAGTAAGAGATGCCGCCCTTTGCCTTGGTGTGGCTGGTCGACCAGGAAACTGTTCCCATTGGGCAGAAGGTGAAATTCCTATCTTTCGTAGCTTTGCGTTTGATTTTTGCGTCCTGTGGTTATTTTGTACAGAATGGTACAAAACTTGAGTATTGAGGTTCCAGATAGCTTCTCTCCTCTGTCCTGAGACAAAAGCATATGCTGCTGTCAGCACAGAAAATAGTACATCCACAGATGGGAACAAAGAATATTTCTTTTCAAAGTTTGCGATAAATTTGCACTTAATTGGTATGTAAGAAACGTAGCAAATCATAATTAAAACCCGAGTTTTCCTTTTCCTAAAACTGGGTCTTAAAATGTTACTTACCTTAAATATCTGAGATGAAAAGGCAAGCTTTTGAAAGAGATGAAGCATGCCCTCATGTGGCAATATTTTTCCTTATAAAACCTGTTTGTTTTATTTTTAATCCCCAAATAATCTATTACAAGAAGTTATGTCATTACATACATCAGAACTAGCATACAGAGTGGGAGTTGTGATACAAAGCTGGTGTACGCACAAAATGTTCAGAAATAACTATATGGGCTCTAACTCTCTTGAGTCCCTGCATGAGTGCTTTTATTCTAAAACAAGAATAGCTCCACACAGGAATTCTCAAATAAACAAAGGTGTGAATTTCTCTGTGGGAAAGGTGCTTTCCAGGACCGAAAGTAAAGTTCTAAATTGTTACAAAACCTTGGGTGGACAACTTTCTTTGAAACCAGAATAATCGATCTTGAAGTCAGTATGAAGTTAAACCAAAATAAACTGAAAATTAAATACAAGTTCACAGAGCTGGCCTGAATAATTCACTTTAATCATTCACAAAAATCATGTTATTTGTTGAGCTGGTAAAACTGCCTCATGTCTACATAAGGCTTGCAACTGCAAGCAACTGGCTCTGCTGTAAATTTTATGTTTTTGACATGTAGAGATTGGGTTTTAAAACCCTGACACTGGGTTGATAAATTGGGAAGTTCTAGTCTTCCCTGATACAGCATCATACTGATACTGTAGATCAATTTTCTTTTTTTCTTCCCTGAATTTAAACAGTAAATGTGATTTAGAGTAATTACTGGATCCTAGCAGCTTATCAGGACTTTTTATAGCATTTTCTGTGTGTGTGATTACAGGTGGATTGATATCTTTCACTCAGAGCACCATAGGGAGACTAAAGGCAAAAATGGATGTGGATCGTGGGATGCCTGATTTGGAGGTGTGTGATGGCTGCCATCAAGGTTTAAACTGTGGAGAAGTGGTTGAAATCCCCCAGTTTCCAGTCTGCTGCCCAGTCACCATTTCCTTTGGCTCACTCTTTACTGGGTTGCTGGGAATATGGAGGCAAGGAAGATGTACTGCACCCCACCATGGAGAGACCCACATCTTGGCCTCTCCCCAGTGCATAATTTCTCTTCAGAGGGACCTGCCAAGGGCAAGACTCATCTGCGTGGGGGATCTCTGACCCCTCCGTGGCTGCTTTCTCCCCTTATCTTCCTCTCCAGCCCCTAATACAGGCAGCTCCCTCCATGCTGAGGGTCATTTCCACAGGACCAGGAAATACGAGATGCAGAGAAAGGGGAAACTGAGGATCCACCAGGCTGCCCTTGACTCTGCTGGGGAGCGTCGAACATTTGTGAGAGCTGAGGGTGCTCTGAATTTTGGGTGCTTGATCTGGAGGCTTTGGATATTGATGTGGATATCCAAGTTTCTTTGAGAAGGCTTCAGGCTGAATGAGAAGTTAATTCCTTAAATCTCTGCCCTAGGGTCTCATTGCCTTCAATGGCAGCAAAACCCTTCCTCAGAGATAACTTGGTATTCTTCATTTATCGCATCTGTGGCAATGCTCTCCTACCGAGTTCCCTTTGGAATGGATTTTGGGCTGTAGTCTGCTGGCTGGGTATTTAACTGGCACTGCTTACAAACCTCTGCCAGTTGTTGCATGTCTTGTAATTTTTAAGGGTTAATTTCAGCTCCTTTGCGAAGTGAATGGAAATGGATGATTAGTGAAATTCTTTCCGGTATTTTAGAAGCATTGATAGATATTGAATAAAGGGCAATCACATTGTTGTTTTCACAGGAACTGTGAAAGAAAGAAAGACTGCTGGATTAGATGCGATCCTGCTCTTAAAGTCACAATTCTTCCACACTGTTTTTTGCAGTTTGGTGTAAAAACTCGTGTGTGAGTATGTGTGCTTGTAATAAGCCAAGTAGTTCAGCAGTGCAAGAATCCCACCAGCTTCATCTCCAGGCTGGCAATGAACACAGGCCTGGACATGCCCAACCAATTGTTTGCCTGCAGAAACCATCTTGCACTATTTACAGTCAACGACAGCAGTGTCCTTCCAATGTTGGCTCTGAGGCAGTAAACATCAGTGCCACTTCTGCTCTGCTTCCTCTTCTTGCTGTGCCCTAGGCTGGCTGTAGCTGTGCTCTGCTTTTTGTTACCTGGCCAGAGACACCCTGTGTATGGAAAAAGGCGAGCGGGACAGCTCTGTTGGAGAACCTGAGCCGGCCCTCCAGCAGTTAATCCATCCCTGTACCTTGCTGTCCATTTGCGTGGCCTCAGTACCTGAGCCACTGCATTTCTGGGTGGCCGGGGTGTGGCTGAGCAGCACTGATGCCCCTGCAGCGACCGCACGGAGGGCCAGAGCAGTGTGGTTGGAGCAGAGATGCTTGCTGACGTAGCTGACTAGATGAACTGGTCGACTGGTGTAAATATTGGTGGTAAAAGAACTTGCTAAGCTGCTTTGAAGAAATGGGTGGATCTCAGCCACATCCCCACTGGCTTTTGTGTTGTGCCCTCAAGCATTATTTTTATTTTCTGGACATCCTTTGCTTTCTGCTCTTCTGCTTGTTTGGCAGGAGGTGCTGGCCGGGAGTTGTGGGAGGCCGTCAGAAGTGGATGGAGACCTCCATTGGATGAACAACGCCTGCCCGTTCTCTGCTCAACCTGAAAACCTCGCAGAAGGCATGGGACACCTGCTCACGGTCCTGTCATTCATCTTTCGTACCACCCTGGAGACATCACCATGAAACTCATGGCAGCATGACCTGAGGGTTCTTTGGTGGTTTTCAGACACAGAGTGCTTACAGCCATGGATGTAAGCACCCTCCCTAAACCCCTTTTTCCTGGACTCTTCAGCAGTTTTTAATGCTTCCTGTTCAGATACATCTGAAATAGGTAATATAGGGGTATGTGGCTTCTCCTGCTCCCCTTCAGCAAGGCTGGACAGGTAGTCCTCGTCTCCCTGAGGGGCTTCATCCATGCATGCTCCCTGTGTCGTAGGCGGCCAGGCTGTTTGCAGAGGTAGCATGGTGACCAATTTTGTTTCTTGCTGTACACCAGTG
>NW_010192602.1:0-6313 GCF_000695765.1 Mesitornis unicolor | reverse complement strand
TTTCCGGCTGACATAACTTACCACACCAGTGGGATGTCGAGGTGGCAGAGCGACAGCAGCTGCTGGGAACGGGGGGAACAGCTGGCTGCTGCCCCAGGTGAGATGCTGGCCAGAAAGGTGGGAGGCAGGAGGGGAGAAATGCCTCCAAGAAGGTGGGCCACCGTGCAAGCCTTCCTCTGAGCCCATCTGCCCCTGCTTGTCAACAGCGACGTCTGCATGGCCACTTGAGGCTTTGATGCATGTAGGCAGATGCCAACAAGCTTTAATCCAGCTAGTTCGGGTGTCAGTAGCCAGGGAATTGCTGCCCCAACCTTTAATCACCTGAGCAAGTATGATGTGAGCCTGAAAAGCTCAGGCTGAAAATGGCAGTGTTGCAGCGAAAGGCAGAGGTTTTATCTGGCACCAATCCTGGCTGGCAGCTCCCATGTGAGGGATGGGCTGCACTGTGGATGGTCCTCAGGCTGCTCCAGCCACCCCCGAGGTGGACTCAAGGTCCTGGTCTGTGAGGGGCTACATCCCTAGGTTGCAGAAGAGGACCACTTGTCTGGGCCAGGGTAAATCCCAAGGACCCTGAAGTATGTGGCCAGGTCTGCTTCTCTTTCAGAAGGGCCTACAACAGCAGGAAAATTGTACAAGGAGCAGGAATATTGTACAAGGAGGTGGCTTAGGCAGGACTGTGGGCTTTAACAGCACACGGACCCCCATCCTCAACTGAAAATTTGTATAAATACCTTTCCATGTGATGAGGCTTTCCTCAATAGGACTACAATTACATGAGAGGCAGGGGAAGATGTTCAAAGGAAAAGTAGGTCTGCTATGGTGGGACCTCATGTAAGAAATCGGACCAGTACTACCCACTAAAGTTAAACCATGAATTTGGAGGGGCCAAGCTGAGGAAGCTCCTCAGTGTAGCCTTGATGTTTTTAACATGAAGAAGTCAATTCACGCCAAGAAGCAGCTTCTGTGTCTGTGGCCCTGTGACGTGCCCCACAGACGATGAGGACCTGTAACACCTCTTCAGGATGTCCATGTGAGCCTAATGGACCAGAGAGATGCCCACATGGTGTAAAGAAGGGTGCTGTTGAAAACTGTAACCTCAGAACTCAAGAGCCACCCTCTTTTTGAGGCGGAGTTTGATGAGGTGGAGAGGAGGAGGGGGAGAAGTGACTTATTTAAATTTATCCTCTTACAGTCTTCTCCCCTAGTAACTCTCAGAGCATTTTCTGGGGGATGCTGTTATTGTTACCATGGCTTTACTAATGGGGAAACTGAGGCACGCAGCAGTAAGACTCCGTGGTCTGTGCAAAGCCCAGAGAAGGACCTTGCTCTCTTGGGGTCCAGCCAGGTGCTCATGACACAATAGGTTGTAAGTGGTATAAAAATAGCTGTTCTGCTCACTTTATTTAGAAATCCCCATTTCCAGTGGGAAGCAGGTAGAGGGGGAATTGGCAAGCCCTGCTGGTGGCTGCTGCTTTTCCTTACTAACCTGCCTGTCAGTTCCCTTTTACCATTTTACATATAGTCACTTGACACCAGCAGCTGCTTTGGAACATCTCTATCTGTCACATCCTTCTTTTCATTTCCGTGTCCAAAAGCTTCAGTGCACAAAACAAAAAAAAAAGCATTAAAAAACCCACCCTTGGTAGCTGAGTTTCCTCCCAGGCTCGGTTCTAAACATGTCACTTTAATGATGTCTAAACTACGCAGCGCTTGATGAGCAAAACATTGCTATCTTCTAGCCACATTTGTTTTCCCTGTCTCCCAGAGCATTATAGTCACCCAGAGAGAACTGCGTGTTCTACTTCGCTGCTGTAAAGCTATTATGGGTATGAAAAGTTCCCATTAATCTGCTCCACACATGGATGTTTCTGGATAAAGTTCAGTAGCCAGATCCCTCTTTCTTTGTGTGCATCAAACGAAGCAGAAAAACGCTTCCAATTTAAAGACACCAAATGAATAACCAAATAGATGAGATTAATTTTTGTTTAATCCACGTGGGCAGCAAAGCCAATGACCGGTGTTTATATGTGGACTTTTCCTGGGAGTTCATTACCAGCTGAGTCTGTAATAAGTTATTAAGCAGAGATTCCATGGAAATAGGGGGTTAATTATATGCAGAGGATGTTGGCCAATGTACAGCTTTGAACAACAAAAATAGCCCAAAGTCTTGTGTTTTGGACGTGGAATCAATTAACGAGGTCCATGACATGTACCAGAATTTGTTAAGATAGTTGTAGTGCTGTGAGGATGCTTTATTTTTTTTTTCTAAAAAGCTAAGGAAATAAGTGGGTAATAGAAGGCGAGGGACAGAAAGACATGAGACTAGTAATAAAACACTGGACTTTGGCCTGGGGCCAACACAAGCTTTTCAATGGGTTTGAAGTTTGGCCGACAGCAGAGTTTGAACCAGTTTTCACTAACTGTCCAGAAGGTTATACCGTGACGGGTGGAGAGGAGAGGTTGCTTTTGGTTTACCAGCTCCCTTCTCTATGCTGGCAGGAGCGCTATGCTGCTAAAACGCCGTAGTCACTAGAGTGACAGATATCAGCATGTGGCGTGGCGTGCTGCAGATTCAGCGGCAAAGCTGAAACATAAAAAATTCTCCTCGATGCTAGTTGGCACAAACCTAATTTTTTTCCCCCTTTCCACATCTGGTCCTAATCTAAAATGTGTCCTTCGGGCTTTTTTTTTCTTTCTCTTGCCACATCTTCAGAAATGGCTTCTTTAAAAAAAAAATAGAGTGCCCCCCCCCCACACCCCTTCCCTTATATTTCTAGGTTTTAGAATTGTATGTATGTGTGGTAGTTTAATAGTACAGCTTGGGTACTGAATAGAGCACAGCGCTGTGTGTTTCCAAAGGGATGTCATTTCACAAAAAAAGAGCAGAGAAAGACAAGATTACTTTTGCATCCCTTCAGCGTTCAGAGCTGTGAAACACGCTTTTGACTGTTATAAGTTTTCCAGGAGCAAATTTACAAATTTAAAAGAGAAAGATCTGACCCACTTTCACCCCCTTTCATTTTAGCACAAGCTCTGGGCATGCTCCAGGCATTTCTTAAGTCCCTCAGCTCCCACTGCCTTTTTTTCTCACCCCCTTCCCCCAACTTGATCCGTAAAGTCATTACTTTGTTCCTAGAAATTATCTACTTGTTTGTTGCATTGTGGGTTTGTTTGGGGTTTTTTTTGTTTTGCACACAGAAATCCACAGGCCAAAGCAAACAGCACTTCAGAAAACATGTTGCAAGACAAGCCAGTTTTGAGCCAAGTGCCCCTGATAACTCCTCAGCACCTTTGCTAAAGTGGTTGGGCAACCTCACCCTTGGTGAAGGCCAGGGCTGTTGAGTCTTCATAGAAATCACAGCAGGTGAGGTTTGTTTAACTAATTAGTGGTAATCCTGAGCAACTCCACGGGCTGTAATTTATGGGGTTTCCACCAGGTTCTGTGTGCAGCTCCTCATGGAGAGGGCAGGTCCCCTGGACATTTTAGCATATGGACTCCTGGGGACTGTCTGGCAAGGTGTCAGAGGAGCCACCCCGGGGTGCAGGGATGTGGCTTGAGATCGAGTCCCCCTACCCCTGCTGACAGGCCAGCACCATCGCTGGCTGTTGTCCCAGAGGTCCTCAGCGGGGATCCAGGATGCAGGCTAGGGCAGGGGCAGAAAGGACATTGGTGGGGTTAGCGCTGCTTTGCAGCAGTGTGAGTTCAAGTGTGACGAGCAAAGGTGGCTGCAGCCTTTGCACAGCACCTCCCGGGGCAGCCAGGGACACGGTCAGAGCAGTGGGAGGGAAAGGTTACTTTTGTGGCAGCCCTTCAGTTAGACAGGAGAGAGGAGGCAGGAGAGGACAGGCAGGAGGAGGATGCAATAGCTGAGCTGAGGTGACCAGCCTAGGGCCATCAGGTCGATGAGGAAACACAGAAGCTGTGGGGCTTGTTAGTCAGGGTCCCAGCCTGCCAAAAGAGCTGACAGCAACGAGTAAGTTTTCTTAGGCATTGCAGGGGAATGGGCAATGCCTTTAAAGTGCCTGTAATACCAGGGATGGCTGCAGGCACTGTGTTACAGGTGCACTAACAATGAATGCTGCCATGCAACTCCCCCTTGCCTCCAGTACCCACCAGGTGTTGGAGCACGAGCAGGCTTCATCTGCTCTCTGGCTTGCCAAAATTTTGAGTGGGAAAGGTAAAACACAAGTACCAGCGCACCATGCAACTCCCTCGTTTATATCCTGTAACTGGTTTAATTAGGGTCGTAACCAAGTGAAATGTGAGTGTCCATCTCCATTTATGCCATAAGTGTAAGACAACAGCTTTTTTTGGTTGGTTTTCTGAACAACTTGGGGAGGGTCATATGAGATGGAGTGTTTACTGTCTATGGATCTGTTGGTTTTAGTTCTTCCCGGTTTGGGAGTGCTTTAGGATGGGGTGATCTGCTGCTGACACAGCTGAGCAGTGCCATGTGCCGTGCTTTCAACTCAGCTGAAACTCTTCACAGAGCAAGAATGGACGATGGCAGCCTAATTCCTCTGTAGCCAACCTGAGCAAGGAAATGTAATTATGATAGTTATCGCTGGGGGATGTTTCAAAGGGAATGTATGCTAGATACTCTAAGCACTTACATTTTCTTCCATCAAATTACTTCCAGTCCAGCAGCGAGCTCTACGTGCATAGTAGCTCTGTTGGCTTCAGTGAGGTCCTCCAGCTAAGGTCAGCTGAGTATCTGCCCCACAAGAGCGAGCCACAGAGCAAATGTGAGGCACCATTGTGTCACCTCTTCCACTCCTTTCCCCTCCCTGCCTCACAGGCTTCTTTTTAGCATTTTGCCTTGTATAGTTTTAGATGAATCAAGCTACATCTGATTTTACTCTTATACCACTCGATCATTTCCCTTTTAAAATTCAGATTTTTGTTCACACTCAAATAAAAATATATATCAATATTTTATAATTTCTGCAGCATATCCCCAGGCACAAATTATATTGTAATAATAAATTGGCTAGTTTGTTTTAATAGTTCCTGGCTTTTGGCTTTATGTAACACTGCAGGTGTGAATCTAGTAGCAATACTGTAGGTGTGAATTATTATGCTAGCGTAATAGGCTGTACGTTATTGCGCTTTATTGCTTAATTGGCTTCTTCCATAAGGATTCTGCAGTTGTTACTGGGAAATGATGCCAGACTTTTCCATGAGAAGAGTGGTACTCTTTTTTCTTTTTTTTGGTGTTTATTAAGGTCAGTCAGCGCATGACTGGATGTGGGAAATGAAGGAAAGATGTCATTAAATGAATTAAGGAAGTGCTTACTAAGTCCTTAATAAAAAGCAGAGCAGGCTGAAAGATGCTCCTTGTTATGTGTAGATATTTGTAGCCCCAAAGAGCCCTTTGGGAAAACAGCTGGCTGAGCTTTCTGGCAAAAGAAGCCCTCTCTCATGTTTGGGGGATTCCCAGGTGGTGGGTGATACCTCTGGGTGCTTACATGCTCTGTGATCTCCTCTTCCCTCTCTGTGCTTCCCACCACCTTACTTCTGCCAGAAGGTGGAAGAAGATCAAAGTCCCAGGGGTGCCCAGGTGCCCCAGGGTGCCTCTGCCACTTGGACCTTGAGACACCTCTGGTAAGCGTAGCCACACTGTGGTGTGGGGACCAAGGGTGTTTTTTGATGGCTGGAAATAGTGAAAGCTGCTCCTCCTATGAGACACTCAAATTCCCACTATGTACTCTTGTTAAATGGTTTCCACCTCTGCAGCCCTCTTCTCAACAGTGCACTTCCTCATGCTGCTGAAGTTCACTGTTAGCCTCTCTACTTCATTTAAGCCTTTTTTTATTTGTCTGAAACTGCAAGTTTAGCAGAAGGATCTGTATTTGCTCTCAGCTGGGTGAAATGTTTATGCCTGGCATCTTGCTTTACCAGGGATCAAGCAGAAAATCTGCAGAGCTGAGTGCCCAATGCACACACCATTAACTGGCAGATTAGTAGGAGTTAGCAGTGCAAAAGATGGTCCTTTTCTATGGCTGAGGCACAGAAAGTGTAGCACTCATGTCTTCTTTTTTCCGGGTCTCACCAGGTCTGACCCACCGAGGATCAGTGTGTTTGAGCTGTGTTTGTACTGTCTGCCCATGAAGAGAGGATTTGTCTCAGCCACAAAGGTCTCAGTGGGGTTTGAGCTGAAGTGGGTGGGTTCCCACCATCTGGGATCTACCTAAGAGCTGCATCATGCTCTCTTAGAGACAGGAAAAATTCATAAAGAGAAGACTTTGAATTAGGAGTCTGCTGTGCATTGCAACATTTGTCACAGAATCATAGAATCACAGAATCTTAGGA
>NW_010192601.1:0-2360 GCF_000695765.1 Mesitornis unicolor | reverse complement strand
ATATAATTTATTACTATTATTATTAATAATATTACTATTATTACCATTATTATGGGAATGTCTTCCTGGCAGTCATACAAATTACACAAAATGTTTTAAGTTTTTCACCGGTTATAATCAGACTTTTCAAAAGATTAAACTAAAGCTTTCTATAGGTATAGCATAGCAGTCAGTGGCACAGAAGTTTTATTTCAAGTGTCGGCCATGAGAGAGGCCTCCGAGTGCTTTACTCTCCACAAACAAGATACTTTGTTACTGATGCATCTACTGAAATCCATTATTTTCCTGACTTCAAGGGGAAACAATTTCTAACTATGCCTTAGAGTCAATATTCAAGAACACTGCAATACCTGCTGCAAAATCTGTGTTTTCATACAGTAACACAAATGTCTCCCTTGCTCTCTTCGAAGACAAAGGCAGAGCATCTCTTGAAAAAAACCAGCCCATTTAGAAGACAACCTGCGTTCAAAGGTTATTAAAGACTTGCAATAATTGAAAACCAGCTACTTACTTCCTGGAACTGAAACAGTACTTCAACATATTTTACATTTCCTACAGTTACCCTTAAAATGTACATATTCCTAAGATTTTATAACACGTTACTTTTTTAAAGTAGCATTCATCCATGTGTCATTCTCTCAGTTTTACCTGAGGGAATTTCACTGTAATTAGTGCTCTCCTTGGGCAGATGATTACTGGAGTCCTATCACTATAAAAAGGACCACAAACTCTGCTTCCAGAATCAAAATAATGAGTTAATCACAAATGCTGCCAACAGAAAAGTGGAAACATAAGCCACTCTATGTGAAATATTTGATGCCACCAAGCAAATGAAAGAAGACTCTAAAATGCAAGGCTGCTAACCTCAAACCACATTTTTTCAGCAGAGCAGAGCTTAGTTAGCTTAAGTTGTAGCCATTTCAGGAATAACAAACTACTTATTTCAAGAGTTCTTACAGAGACAAATAGTAAGCTCTTATAGAAGAAAAGGAAAGCAACACAAGGAACAGCACGTATCATCTAAACATGGCTGCTAAAGGTGCTTTGTATTACTGAAGAGGTGTAAGATGCCTAACTAGGAAACAATAATCTATAGGCAGTTACTGCATTTCAGCATCTCCAGAAATTTCTTTTTGATACAACATACATCTATTAATTATTCACTTTTGCACTAGCTTTTTTTAAAGAAAGCATACTGTGTTCATGAATGGTATGTTCATGAATGCTATGTTCTCGTTGCATTTTGTATCCTTAAGAAGCTATAGGTGAATACGGAAGTGCTGAATTCTTAACATACTGGTTTGGAAATGGCTTTCAAAAACATTATTCAAAGTTGCATATTTTAATAAATGAGTTACTTTAATTAAATGAAAGTGCCATAAACTGTCCACGTGTGAATCAAAAACAAGAGCTGTGTTAAATGAGAAGTGCAGGATCTCACTAATGCTAACAAATTAGGGCTGCCTTCAGGACAGGGTATTTCTCTCTTTAACGTGTCAGATTATTACGGCGGTGATAGGAATGGAACAGTCATGCTAAATCAGCTTTTCAAAATTAATATTTCTTTGCAACCAATTAGGAATTAAATTTAAAATTTAAGCAGATACTGAGTACAGACACTCCTGCACAGCATTATCTTCTTTCATAAATAAGCTCATTTTAGAGACATAATCTTTTTGCCAATATTACAAGAAATTAGCATGGTAAATATTGAAATAAAATGCTTCTTAAGTACTATTTGGCCTAATTTTTTTTGCAAGGCCGCACTTAATCTTTATTCTTCCATAATCAGTATTTATTGTGTGACCCTGACAGCTTGCTACTGCTGTGATAAATTATCTGACTCAAGTCAGATTAAAAATGCAACCCTGAATCCTAATTATCTCGGCAGATCCGCTTAGTAATAGCGTTTCTTGTCAATTCTGGGATCACAGCATGGGTGTCAATTGTAACAAACGCCCCGGCCCCTCTCCCAAGCAGGCTCCCCAGAACGCTTTCTTATCCACCATATGTAAATCTCAGATGCTCCATACCCTCGCTGACCTTTTATTAGCAAACTGCCAAAATGATAAAGCTGGTCATGGCAAAACTCCCCCTACCAGACAATTATCCACTGCAGTTCTGGTCCGTGGGAGATCAACAAGACATTGGTAATTGTGATGCATTTTATTGACTTCTCCTGCTAACAGACCCTACAGGTCACCCAAACTGGTAGGGTTAGACCTTTATTTCACATCAGAACATTACAACAATGTAATTTTGACCCACAGGAGGAGAGTTGCCATCCTTTGTTTTTCCTCTTTAGTATGATGCCCATAATTTGTTTTTAAAAAGATTCATGAAATAATTTATTTTTTTAA
>NW_010192600.1:2614-5305 GCF_000695765.1 Mesitornis unicolor | reverse complement strand
ATTTGATTGGTAATAAATTAAATTAATTTTCTTGAGTTGAGTTTGTTTTGCCTGTGATGACAATTGGTGAGTGATCTCTTCCTGTCCTTATCACAACCCATGAGCTTTTTGTTATATTTTTTCTCCCCAATTCCATCTGAGGAAGAAGAGTTATAGAGTGGCTTTGGTAGGCCCTTGGCATCCAGCCAAGGCCAACATACCACAGCTAGATGGACGTATGGACCAAGAGCCTGCTTACATGGGACTGTCCTCTTTTATCTCCTCCTATCCATTTTTCCAAAGCCACTTTGGATAGATTTTCCCATCCACTTTGATCTTTCCCCTTCTCCACCTTCACTCCCTTCCCTAAGCCTCCTATAGAAAGTTCCACACTTCCACAATTCCTTTTAAATATTCCACAATTTTTATCTTTCCTATAAGAGCCATTATGATCTTGTTTCCCCTGTGTTATCAGAAGCTAGGCTTTCTGAGGCTATGTTCCAGTGGTCCCTTCAGTAATCTGCAAGCTCTGGCCTTTGGTATTGTCTCTATTATCTCCCATATGTTAAAGTTTCTATATTTAAATATTTTAATTTTTTTTTTCTCTGTCTTGTGGGAGTTTTGTTTGTTTATGTGGAATAACTGTTAATGAGAGATCCTCATAAGTCCTTCAATTCCAGGTATTCACAAATCTTTTTTCTTGTATCTCTGTATTAATGTAATGCCAGAGATACTAATTCTTCAGAATCTTATTTTTTGGATTCCTGGCTCTGTAATGGTTGCACAATCAACTTCGTTTCTACAAGGACATAATTAGTTCTAGTAATTTAGACTTGTGATAGAATGGAAAATGGGTACAGGAGAGTTTATCACAGCTCCCTCATCATACACTTACTGGGTCATGCAGTTGAGGTGCAGCCCACGGTGAACAGAATTAATGAGGTATAGAAGTCTGTAATCCCTGCTTAAGCATCTTCTTTAGCATCTCATTAGGCATCCGTGAGTAACCATCTCTGGAGGTATTTAAAAGACTTGTAGACAAGAGGACATGGTATAGTGGTGCACTTGGTAGTGTTAGGGTGGTGGTTGGACTCAATCATCTTAAGGATCTTTCCAAACTAAATAATTCTATGATTCTGTTCTTTCACTCGGTAAAACTTTGGTGTTGGTGGATTCACTGAAGGGGAAAAAAAAAAAAGAAAAAAAGGGCAGTAAGAGATTTGTGATTTCTGAAGTCCAAACTCTACAATTGTTCTGGTTCATTATGGTGTGGCAGATGCACCCACCCTACTAAAGACCTGAGAAAGACCCAACAAAGACAGTGCTAAAGTTTCTGGCCCTGGTGGCGCCAGGACTGCCTCCCCCCTCACAGCTCATGTCTGGGCCACACAGCGGGGTCAAAGGCGGGAAAGCTGGGGTCCTCAGCCAGTAGGGGGTGACACGACCATGTATTGACCACAGATCAGATTCGACCAGGGTATAAATGGGGCCCCGCCAGAGGACTCATTTGAGTTGGTCCTCCTCAGAGCAGTGGGTCTGCAGTCGGGGACTCTCCCCTTGAGTTGGGACGCCACTTAAGGTAACTTCTCGAGATTGAGAGCCCTCCCTTTTTGGTGAGTGAGTGAGTGCACATTTTGGATCGTTTGGCCAAAAACTTAAGAATTCTTAACTCAGCCGTGTCTGGTAATATTCCCAACCAGCATATCGAACCTGTATTTGTTAAATGTCAGTGGGATGTTGTTTTGGTGAATGAAGTTTTGTCTGCTTCATTTTAGTTGCAGATTAAAACTTGTTTGAGTTCATTAATTGTGTGCGTGTAGCCATTTTGGTGCAATTCCATGACATATGGGAAGCATGAGAGGGCCTGAAGTGAGTCTTAAAAATATAGGAAAGTCCTCATGTCATGTTACTGATAGCTACTCTTTCTAAAATTATAATAATTATTTTTACATATTCCTAGTGAATGATTCACTCTTTCAATCCAACAGAATTCTCTGTCTAGAGTCAGTGTGAAAACTCTGCAGTCTTTTATAACTGAAACAACTTAGGGTAGGATTCAGCTTACTTAACATTAACCATCCAGACATGAAACATCACACCTAAGAGACTCGTGCAGGCTTTCTCAATTGCCAAGGGAAAGACACAGGTATGTTCTGAGGACACCTTGTCTTACTTATCTCAGTCAGAATCTTAGCAGTTGATAAATTACTTTCTGGGGGTGTCTCTCTCCCTGCATGGGCTACAGATGGAGTTAGACAACTAGCTTAGACAAGTTGCTTAACTTTCAGAAGATAAAAGTTAAATAGAATCAATCCGGCGTCTGTGACTGACAATCCAACATTTTTAATTTAGCGTATTACTTCATTGATTATGAAATCTTAGATGGCAGAGAGGCTTATTTTTAAAAAGTATAGATAGTCAAGCTAATTAATTTGTTTAACCTTTCAGTATGAATGCTTTGCCCAGTTCAGATTTCAGAGCACTAACAATTACTTTTCAAATTTGACAATTTTAAAATGCTTAAAATAAGGAATCTCTTTTATTCCAGATTACATTTTCACAGTTGAGTTCATCATGCTATTTATACTAGTGGTGCTACTGAAAGTATAAATAAGAGCATAACTCTTTACAATTTCAGTATTGGAGACATACAAGGTAATTTTATTCTTGCACCTTATGCTGTCAACTTTAAATGCTATTTCCTTAACCTCA
>NW_010192600.1:0-2583 GCF_000695765.1 Mesitornis unicolor | reverse complement strand
CTTCATGCTTGTCAATCTCATTTGAAGAAACTTACATCTTTTTTTATCACGTCATAAAAAGGAGAAATAAAGAAGGTTGAAGGAAAAAATAAGTCCACTAATTTCTATAAAGATTTACTCATTTGTAGCAAGTAAATCATCTTCACACTGAGTTTCATATTCTTCTCCACAACTTTCCTGATGCCAAACTCTCTTCATCTTGATCTTTTGGTGCTATCAAGTTATCAGTATTAGCGTTTATTGAAGAAGCACTTGACAGTCAAACATTTCACTCCTCTGTCTCTGTGGGCTTGTTTATAATGAGAAAGGCATTGTCAATGCTCATTCAGTTTTCAGCCCTTTCTTGAGAATCATGGGTTTATTTGAACTAATAAAAGTTTCAGATTGAAACACTTGTTAAAAAGTTTTGATGATTCATATCCTCACATGTATTTGGTATAAGTATGATTTTAATGTTTTTATGGCTTAAAAAACAATATGCAAAATCAGCTTCACAAGAATTGTATGAATTTACCTGATAAGAAGCAAAATACACATTACTAATTTCTAAATCCATCTTATTTTACTACTCACTCTGTGGTTAGGGTTAGAAATAACTCCTCACTATCACCCTATTCCTTTTAAGCGCACACTGACTTGTTACCTCTGCCATTTTTCCACACATCTTTCCATGCTGCCTCACTTCTAATTTCAAATAATGAACCAAATCATCTTACACTGTAAATGAGAGCAGCTCTACTGAAGTAGAAGCATCATTTATAGGCTTTAAGCATTTAAAGAGAGTGAATGGATTTACAAGGCTGAAGTGTAGTCCTAGAATTGACAAGGTGACTTTAAAAATCTGTTAATTTTCTGTTTCAAGATGGTGCAATACATGATTCTGATTTCATTAAATAATGGTGAAAGGAGATATTATGTATGGACAGTGGACATGTCCACCCATTGACAGGTACTGGGACATGAATCAGAACTAAACATTACAAATTGTTGAATATTTATTACCAAATGGTCCTTTGGAAATCCTCCTGGGGCTCTCTCACAGCAGTGGTCACACTCATCAAAATGAGTAATTTATGCCTCATCTGCTAGAAACCCTGCACTACTTTGTGAAACTTTTATTTGGGAAGAAAAACAGGCCCAAATTGCAGCCATAGGAAAAAGTACAGGAAATTCTAATCAAGGAAAAAAACCCAAAAACAACAAAAAACAAAATAAAGACTAAACCATATTGATTAAATAAATATAATGCATAATAGACAGCATACAAAAAAATGTCCAAATAATTGCCTACTTGTTGCTGCAAATGATCAGAGGACGCTTAATTCTAAAAACCAGCCACCCACTTGACCTGAATTGTAGTAAGCCCGAGCAGCTCTAAGCCTAATTCATGCTTTAGTCATGTGTCAGTTCATAACCTAAATCTCTGCCTATGTCACTGACAGGGCCTCTTTCTGGTGGCTTTTTCAGAGCACATCCGCTACCCCTTCCTTGATCTGATTTTATCTAGGAACACATGTCAAAAGCATGAACCTTTGTTATGAGGGTTAGCTTTTCTGGTCCTGGGATATATGCTTCCTATGGGAGTGCCCTAATTGCCACACTGAGGGGAGTCCAGGGAAAGGAAGTGCTTTTGAATTTATTAATTTTTTTATTAAGCTAAAAACATTCCACTTTATGTGGGATCGATGAACATTCATTTTGCACAGAAGACAGAATAAGTGTGATTATAATGGTTGACGCATTCTTCTGGGAGACAAAAATGGCCTAGGTTAATGAAGGGCCTCTAGGTCTCTCTTTTCCTTCCCAAAGGCTTTAACTACTAGGTTCTAGAATGAGGTTCAAGTTTCCAGTTTCTAAGTCAAAATAAGAAAACATTTTAACCACATGGAAGGAGTTGATTTCTGCTTCATGTCTCAGAACTCAAAAGAGTCTCATAATTGACAGATGCTGGACTTCCAAATCCTTTCAGCTACTGACTCATAAACTGAATAAAATGAGCAATCTTGAAATTTTTATATCTTTTTTGGGGGGTATGGAAATATTTGTGATTTAAGCACAAGAGAAATAAGTGCGAATCCCAATTGAAGATAAAGTCCTACTTCCAGCTGAAGATGTAGCACTTGCACTTGCAGGTGGGATTAAGGACATAATGCTGTTTTCAGTGCTAGCTGGAATCTAGGTGATGAACCTATTGGCTTCCCCAGCATTCAGATTATTAACACAAAGTATGAGCTACCTCTGAGCTACAAACGTAACCAAAAAACCTAAAACTTTGTTGTCACCAGGCACTTAGCTTTAAAATTAAACACAGCAATAATGAGAACTGGCCTTTTGTTGATCTGTCCCAATTTGAACTTTGGAAAAAGGGGAGAGGGAATAATCTTTTGGTTTTAATTGCAGAACTGGAATTTCCCCCCTCTTTTTAAATATTACATGATTTAATTTACAGAAAATCTGCTGAAGGCTGCTTTCTATCATCTGTTGTATTTTTAAGGTGTTTTTAGCTGAGGTCTCAAGACAAAGCATCACAAATAAGTATGTCTGACATGATATGGTGCCATCTCAAGACATATCAAGGATAAG
>NW_010192599.1:0-1328 GCF_000695765.1 Mesitornis unicolor | reverse complement strand
TTCTGTGATTCTGTGATTCTGTGAAAAATGGCAGTAACTGACAGCTTGTCAAGCAGTACACATTGCACGTGTGCAGCCTGGTTGTGCAGGCCTCTGCAAACATCATGGAAGAAAAGAGCTTGATGGAGACAAGCTGGCATTCTGCAAAGGCTTACAGTGGGCTCCAGAACACCAGGCCAACATGGGCTTTCTCAAAGCCAAACATGAAGTTCTCTACTCATTCAGAGAAAGAAAGAGAAGCTTCAGCAGAGTGATTCCAAAATGGCATCTTTTGTTGCCCAGAGTAAGACTTTCAATTTTATGCAAAGAACAGAATTTAAAACATATCCTTCTCTCCTTGGCAGTGCTATTTCCCAGCTTTGGAAGCTTCCCATTGAGCTGCCTTCCTCAAATCCCACCCCAAGGTGCCAAATTTCCAGCATACTCAACGATCAGATTTGAATGTTAGAAATTCCACTGGGTGCCTACAACTCAGGAGCTATAACCTTCAGCATTATAATATCCAAGTCTCTTTTTGGCTATAGACCAAAGACACTGAAGGGCCTTATAGAAGAGAAATAGAGAGGATGTTCACATATGTTTTAGCCAGCAATAGGACATCTCTTTCTAGGTTGCCTCAGATCATGCCCTGCCTGTTTCCAATCTGTAGCACACTGGATGCTAAGTCTACCCCTTTCTAAAGAAAAGGAAAAAAGTTTCCAGTTTTACAACAAGATCCATAGAGTAAGTGCTACATTAAGAACAGAATTCAAATAAGCCATACTGCTGAGTGCAATGGACCCTGGAGGACAGTTTAGGTTTGGAGAGGAAAGGCATTAGGACTAGCCTGGCTGCTTTCCATTAGCCCATACTTGCAGCAGGGTTGGGAGAAACTGTAGCTCATTACCCTACCTCATTGGCCCTACCTGCTTGCCTCCTGTCATCCATGGCCTGGTGGCATTGGTGGCTCAGATTAGAGGAATGTGAGCGAGGTGCTAGTGACACATACACTTTTTACAGACTTGGTGCAATGGTTTATTTGCTTCAAGTTTAGCTTAATAGTCAATCTTTGCGATAATCAGAGAGCATGGAAAAACTTTTAAGAAGCAAACAAAAATGCTGCAAACATCTCTTTCATGTTCAAATTACTATTTATACATTTCCCCATTCCCTTTATCATGTCTATAGGTGTGCATTGCTCAGCAGTACCATCTATCTGCAATTTATTTATTTATTTATTTGCATACTTGGATTTATATCTCTCAGGGGTCCATATTGGCCAGCTCAAGGCAAAAGCCAGGAAAACATGAGGTCGTGTTTGTAGAGAGAGAGAAAAATGTCACAAAGTC
>NW_010192598.1:0-7437 GCF_000695765.1 Mesitornis unicolor | reverse complement strand
AGGGCCGCCCTCGGGAGTTCGGGGGCCGGGGCTGGGCTTTCAGCTGTCGTCGGGCAACTCCCACGCAGGTACACGGGGTCTTCTTCAGAGAAGCACAGCCCCTTCCTGCACTCACTTTTCTCAGGGGCATCCGAAAGCAGTGGAGCTATGACCAAGGTAAAGGGAAGCAGCGATCCCACCCTCCCTGCTGAGGTGGGATGGAGTCACCTCCCCAAAGCCTTTGTCATCTCGCCGATGGGGAAGCAGTAGCAAATGAAGGGGCTGCACAGAGAATAAATCAGCACAGACTGCCAAATTTGCTCCAACACAACTGATTTTTCCTACCGTGCCTGCTGGCACGTCCAAGACAGACTACCTGGAGGTTCAGCTGACTCCAACCTGCCCATTAAATATGCCCTTGAGGGGCTCCACAGCCAGCTCTTATCAAGATGCCATCTTGTCAGAGGCTGATACAAACTGGGCAAAGTGTTAGGAAGTGCAATTCGAGGAATAAATCGACTGAGTAGGAGGTGTAGGTCAGCAAGTAGAAGCCAGGCCTGTACCACACGTGGTATGTGATGCTGTGGTACTCTATTTTCAGTCCCCTGGGTTACAGAGCTCAGAGCTGGCTTGGTTCCAACCCCAAGACACTGCCCTCTCGGCCAGCAATGAGCATGGAGCATGTGTCCTGTGGCAGTCAGCTCTTCTGAGCCCAACTCTCCATCCCTAATCGCACATGAAAGGCAATAGGGGTGCAGATGGTGTAGGCTAGAGAGACTTTTCCATGGAGGCTGAAGATCTGGAAGGGATAGGAGAGTGGGCAACCTGCAGTCAGATGGGGTCAGTGAAGGGTACAGCGATGCTGCAGGGGTTGGGCTGGGTGGCACAAGTGGCCAGCTTGCACATCCCTTTGCTTGGTCACCCACAGCATGGCACTGCCACCATTGTCATTCGGGAGTTAGGCAGCTCAAGGACATTTGTGGATGTGGGATGGGAGCTGACCATCACAGCTCAAGAGAGACCTCTGCCCTGCCTCCCTCTCCAGCTCTGTCACAGAGCCCCCAGCCCTGTGGCTGTGATTTCCCTTGGGATGGCAGTGCTTGCTCCCCACAAAGGACGCACCTGCAGAGCAGAATCCCCCACCCACCCCTCCACAAATCACCACTGATGAGGACTGCAGTCCTCACTGCAGGAGGATAAAAGCTGCACTAGATGTGAATATTACCTGCTGCAGTGATTCACACTCTGTTGCAGCATGGCTAAATGTGCTCCAGGAGTTCTCCAAGCTTTTGCTTGGGAGCTCCAGTGCCTTCTCCTTGTTACACCACATATTATATATGTTGGTCACCAACAGAGAGCTAAAGAGCTGCTGCATCTGCCTTCTCTGTGTGCTAGAGCTGTCCTTGTGTCTCTTGGAGAGAGCTCTTGGCAGAGCTGCCAGTTGCTGAACTCCCTGAGAAGGTGGATGAGGGACCCGAAGCAGGACTGCAATCAGCAGTGACCACCAGTGTTTCAGGACTGTTTATGTCACAGGGCAGCAGTATTAGCCACGACATTAATATGTCATTAACTCACATTTCTCTTCTAGTTGCAGTTCAGTTGAGCATTTGTCCCTGGTGTAACTCCAGCCTGATAAATCCCATATTGCCTCTACCTGAGAGGTGGTTTCACTTCAGTATGTGTGGAAAAAAAAGGGAGGGAGAAGGGAGTTGCAAAGATCATGATGAATGAAGTGGAAGATGATAAATTATACATGCAGTAAAATCACAGGTAAAGCTAGCAGCATGAGAGCAGGGAAGTTAATAAATAATTATTTGTTGATGTCTAGGCTCAAATGCTGACTGCATGTTCCAGGCTGAGAAGTGGGTGAAAGCAGCTGGTGAGTGGGTCAGAAGAGCTGCGAGTAGATTTTGTGCTCTTCGCACAACATGCAGCTTACCTGGGGAACACTTTGCTGCAAGGTGTTGGGCATGCCCACCTTTTATATGGCTTCTGAATCTCTTTCAAGAATGAGGTATTTGCTGGTGCAGGAAGCCTCGTGCTGGTGAGCAGGAGAGGACGCTGGTGTCCTCCTGCTCTGTTCCTACGCTGCTCTGTTCTAAAGGTGCTACCAGCCACTTCCAGAAACAGAACACCAGTCTACACAAATCCCTTTTCTGACATAGGGTAGCTCTTTCCTTTTCTTCTCTTTCAGCCTCTTTTTCATACTGATGCTATTCTGTACCTGGAGAAAAGGCCAACAAACTATTAGTAAAGATGATTTTGTTGAGTATTTTGTATATGGGACAGCCTATTTAGAGTTAATGACTTTCATAAAGGACCACGCCACCGTGCATTAGCGAGCTGTGCTGCTGGCAACCGTTTCAGCCGGGGAGAACATCAGTGCATTGAGTGTTTGCTCGGGGGAAGGTTGGGCATGTGGGCAGACACAGCCTGCACGCAAAGCCATGAGTTTGGCCAGAATGGTAATATGGTTCATTACATGATGTGCATCTTCCTCGCTGGCTCTCCCCGCTCAGGCTGTCAGCTTACATCCTTCCCCCATAATCCACTGACATTCTCATTAAAACTACCATCACTTTTGCCCAGTATCTCTGCAATCAGTCTTCCATTGCTTGAAGCATCATTGCAAATGCCATTTCCTGCTTCAGAAGGTCAAGTGCTCAGCCTGCATCTTCTTCTCATCTGTCAGGAATTACCAGTTGCACCTCCTGATGCAGAGGGGTCGTTGCCCTGAGATGAGCAGGAAACATTTTACTCTGATCCATGACCTCCTCTTCAAGCTCCATATAACCATGTATTTATTTTGTTTCTCTTTCGTGCATGTGCATAAGAGGGAGATGCATTTTCCACAGAGTGAACGGACTTGTGTTCCTACCTGTGCGCCATCTCCAGAGCCACAAGCAAGCAACCTAGCATGGCCTGGGCTTTCAGAGCAAACATGGGGCCAAGTCAGAGCGTCTGTTGTGGACAGGGTAGGAGGGCAGTGGGCCTGACCTCTGGGGAAGTGCAGAGTAGGTTTTTGCAGAGTAATGCAATGATGTTTGATGCACAGAAGCCGGCTTGGCATTACCAAGAGCAAGACTGCAGGTCTAGGAGGAGATCTCCCTTGGGTCCTTCTTTAAGGGGGTGAAGTGGAATGCTCCATGTTGCAAAAGGCAGCATCTGGGGAGGGAAAAGTGGAGGAACACTTTGTTAGTGGTGGGATTCTGGGGTGAAGAGGGGAAAGCCCCAAGCAAGAAGCTACACCAACTGCTGACAGTGTTACAGGAGCAGGCGGGAGCAGCCACAGAGTCACCGCTGGAGGCAGCAGTGGCTGAGAGCAGCGTGGGCCGGGGATAATATTCGTTGAGATGAGCAGTTCGGTTTAAGCTGCATCAGAGGCTTAGACAACTTGAGCTGCCTGAGCTGAGGGCCTGGCCACGGCGCCTTTTGCAGCAGGAGTGGCAGTGGCAGGGCAGCATCGTGGGAACACCTCCCTTCCTCAGGCCAGACAAAAAACTGGGATTGGGAGCCGCTGAGTAATCCCGTGTCTGCAAGGGTTGAGCTGCACTGTCCCACCTGACTGGCAATTGGGAAGAGCCAATTAGCATATTTTAATGTAACTGATTAGTGCCTGGTCATGCAGCCTGGGTGGTGAGTGATGTTCGAAGCAGATTTGAAATTACAAGCATGCAGACACCAATCCACGGGGGAGCCGGCATGGAGGAGAGATGATTTCCCAGCTTAGCAGCTGCGGCCCCAGTTTCTCTGCCATTCCCCACGGCAAGCTGCCTTCAAAGAGCCACACAAAGGTCCGGGGTGAGCGCTTGAAAATGAAGACATTAACTTTTTTAATTAAGGGAACTGAGGTGGCTGGTGTGATGGTGGCTCAGCCTCTGCTGCAGTTCTTCCACCTTTTTTTTGCAAAACGTGCATCCTGTGGTCCCCTGTGGGAAGGGAAAAGCATCTTGTTCAGGATCGGAGGTCCCCGCCAGGCGGACACAAACGAAGGGCTCAGAGCCCCCCATCCTGCGCAGGGGGGTGCGGGTCTGTCGCCGCTGGCTCTGCCCGGGATTTCAGGGGGTGCATGCGGGAGGTGCTACTGTGCACTGAGGCTCTGGGAGGAGGCTGTGGGGCAGCCCAGAGTTCCTTGGCCGGGCTGAGGATGGGGCTGGCACTGGGAGATGGTGCCCGCAGCTCCGCTGTGCTCTGGGGGCTCTGCAATGATGAGCGCTGGAAGGAGCTGCAGCCGGCAGGAGCCCCGTTTCCTTAGTTACGGCAGGCAGGAGGTATTTCGGGAAGAAGGCAGGCAGTGCTGGGAAAGGCAGGCAGGGCACGGGAGAGGGCGGCTAAGGCTGCCCTGGGGAGCAGTTTCCCTCCTGCCGCCGTCCCCAGGGCAAGGTGGTTCACCAGCACTTCCTTCACACCGTGACTGAACTGCCCGGATTTCGTTTTCCCGATGTTTGCTCGGTGCCCTGGAGTCCAGCTGGAAGAAATGCCATTAAAAATACCATGGAGGAGTGCCCATAGCCAGGGCTGGAGTTAGCACAGACAGGCTGTGGTGCTGGGCCATGCCAAGTGCAGGGGAAACCACCCAGCATCACTCAGTAAGCACAGCTTTGTCCTCCTCAGGTGTGACTTTCCATCTCTACCCAGGAGATAATCCCCCACTTGGCTCAGGGATAAGAAGAAATTAATTCCTGCTTTTGAAGCATGAACATAATGTAATTACGAGGGAAAAAAACCTCCAAGGAACAAGTGATTCTGTTCTGGAAGCAGTTTACAGGTAAGAAAGTCTGGGGCTGCATCCAGGACTGCACTACGCCAGCACCAGCCATTTTGTGGCTTTGCCCATTCCCAGCATCGCTTCCCAAGTGCTGTGTCCAGGCCTGCCCGTACTGCATGGCCCTGTGAAGCCCCATGCTGGTAGGGGGGCGGTGTCTTGTTTTGCCACCTGCCTACAGGCAAGCCCTGACCGAGGGCTTGCTGGCCATGCTCACTGCCCCGCAGCTGGCCCACCTTCGTGGGGAGCAGCCAGCATGGGGACACCTTGGCAGCACCGTGCCATGCCAGGTTGGGCTGCCAGCCAGGGGCACAGACACAGTCTGGTCGGCTCCTGGAGCAGGGACTAAAGGGTATTTTCATTACTGCATCCTTCAAGTCTGCCCCTGGCCTGGGTGAACTGCAGTTTTCTGGAGACATTCACCAGCTCCATGGCGGTATTCAAAGGCACATCTCCAGCTAAAGGCCAGACCTTTGCCAGCGTTTGATTCTGAAGCTTGGAGTCACTGAAGCTGCCCAAGGAGAAATCACCAGCTTTTTTTTAAAAACATGGGCAAAATAGTCTTCTTCTCCAGATGTCGTTCTCAGGAACAGTTGCACCATCTTGTCTGAAATGTGTCTAGACAAACTCAGCCCCAGTCCCTGAGCCTGCCTGGAGAAATTCAGCTCAAATATTAAAGCCGTAGGCAAAAGAAAAGAGGAATTGCAACTGAGAGCATCACAGACAGCAGGACGCAGTACTACAGCTTTGACTGTGGAGCAGCTCCCTGTGCCTCTTCCTCCCGCTGTCTCCAGCTGCAGCTCCATGTTCTCCCGCACTGCTGGCAGGGTTACAAACAGTGTGGGAAGGAGGTAATGGGCTCCTTCACATGCAGACCTGGAGGCTGAGCCACACACTGCTTGTGCTTCCCAGGCATGTAGAGGGACTTAAAAACCATGAGATGCCTGAGCCCTTGTGAGACTGTACCTGCAAGGCTCCTCTTGGGCCAAAGTCACAGCCACTGAGGCCAAATACATAACAGAAAATAAAGGTTTTTCTCCTTATTTAGACTCCTCTCTGTTTCCCTCTTGGTGTATTCTTCTTCTCTTCTCTTCTCTTCTCTTCTCTTCTCTTCTCTTCTCTTCTCTTCTCTTCTCTTCTCTTCTCATCTGGACCATACTCAGAAAGAAACAAGTATCTCCAGGGAATGGTTTGCCCAGCTTTGTGTGATCCCTGATGTCTTAGTGAGGCAAGGCAGGGGGAGCTGGTATTCACCCCTTTGCACTGGGGCAGCTCACCAGCAGCAGTGCTGCCAGCTCGCTCAGAAGTCAGGATTTTCCAGCAGCATTTGCCAGTTTAAGTGATTGAGCATTTTGGTTTCCAGTTCAGTAGGTTAGAGAAATCATGGCTTACAAAAAACACAGTCTGCACTTGCTGAGGAGTACTGAATAACGGGGACCCGGTGGCAGATAACAATCACAAGGCATTTTAGAAAATCCCCACAAATATGTTTCTCCCATGAGTCTCGGTTGCCCAGCAGTTACAGAGCGTGTGTTGCACTGGGCCACGACAGTCCTCTGCTCTCTCCTGGGGTGGGCAGTGTCACCTGCTGTGAAGCAGCAGGCAAAGTCTCCATGTCTCCTGATCTGCCTGGAATGAGGGAGCAAGCTGCATAACTTCTCCACATCATATATATTGCTAGGGTGGAAGGAGATGGCAGTGAAAGAGATTTGGAAATCTTGTTTTTCATTCAGTTGTTCCTTAAAGTTTTAAGCATGCATTGTTTGGTCTATGGTAGCTCCTAGAAGTCACCAGTTGGAGATAAGGGTCTCATATACAGTAAAGTTTTATCCAAAGGCAGTGTGTTGTTGCCCACCTGTGCTCTGCAGAGCAGAAATCAGCTGAGTGCTACCTCAGCCTTGGGAAGCCTGAAAAAAAAGAAAATACACTTGTTTTCTTGACAGCCTTTTGATTTCTTGTGGTCTGTGAGCTGTTCCAGCCACATGCAGTGTGAAGGTAAGTTCTTTACTGGCAGCTCATTACATGTTTTGGTTCTCTGATGCTCCTCCTGATGACTTTCCCAGCTGTGCTTGTCTGACTGGAAGGTCCTTTAAACGACAGGGCCACTGGATTATGTTTCTTCAGCCCGAAAGAGACCAAATGAGCCCAAACAAGCCTTCAGAGGATGCTGCAGAGCAACACTCTTTACTTAGCATCTGGAGAAGCCACAGATGTGGGACCCCAGGGCCCCCATATGAGGTGGTAGCAATGAAGTATTTGGGATGTCAGTAAGACTTCTGCAGTATGAGAACACTGTTGGCCAGGCAAGACACCCAGAACTGCACCTCTGGGCATGCTGCTGGCCATTTCTCCATCACCAGGTGAGCTGCCCGCATCCCCACGGGTTGGAGAGATGGGGAGCAGGGTGAGATGCTTATGAAAAAAAATGGCTCTCACAACCCCTTTGCACCTTGGTGGTTCAGTTCCTGTCCCACCTGCTACTCCTGATGGTAGGAAGGGTTGGCTGCTCTGCAGAAACAAGACCCCTATGAAGTTTCTTAGCTACCACTTCTGTCAAGCAACTGAGCAATGCCGTATCAGTGGGAGAGGTCTGCAAATGCTGTTGAGGTCTCAACTGCACCCATCCCCCTGCGCTGTGCTGGGGGCCTGTCCCCCCTGTGTGCCTTCCCCGCCTCGCTCGCTGACAGCCTCGG
>NW_010192597.1:8222-8637 GCF_000695765.1 Mesitornis unicolor | reverse complement strand
GGTGGACCGGCGTGGCGGTGGCGTCTGTCAGGGCGGTGAAGGGGCGCCGGGCCGGGGCCCCGCTCGGCGTTCCCGATGGCACCGCACTAAGCCCCGGGCAGCCCGCTGCTCCAGTTTGGAAGTGTTTCGGGGCTTTCTTTCCCTGTCCCACTCATAACTGCCCGGAGCCGTCAATTCTCAAAATTGTGTGTGGGAAAATAATTATTTTCAGAAACTTTGCCTTGTGTCGAGCTTCATGACCTGCAGGTCCGTTCCGTGTCGTGTCGTGCCTTGCTAGGCGATAAACAGACACGTTGCTCTGGGTGTTACATGCTCCGTTACTGAGCAGAGTTAAGTGATACGGTTTTCATTTCACAACCTGAAGGTATGCCTTTCATTTTATTGAGGCAACTTGCAGAGCAGTGATGGTGGTGAA
>NW_010192597.1:4465-8198 GCF_000695765.1 Mesitornis unicolor | reverse complement strand
TGCCAGAGTATTCTGACAGTTGATGATGAGTTTTGCTCATCCTCTGAAGTAGAATATTTCTATCGAATTTTTAACACCTAACAAAGTTTAGTGAAGTTTTTCAGCTGCATTTCCTTTTAAGAAATCTTGTTACCAGTATGAGCTTCTAGGTATCAGACAATATCTCAGCAGCTGTTTTGAAGAAACAGTTTTCTATTTTTTCCACTCATGGCCTGGATTGCAATCGTGTAATTCTGTGTATGTTGGGCTGCAGCTAAATTAACTTGCTCCCCTTGAAAATTATTTTTAGGCTGTTGAAGAATATAACTTTACATCCCAGCTGTTTAAAATTTGGTTTTTAAAGTGAAAGTTCTGTAAGAAGCGGTACAACTTCTCTTAGCCTCCGACTCAGAGCTACAGAATTGTGTGTGCATGCTGAAACCTGATAGCTGATTCAGGCATCTCTGTGTAGTTCTTCTAAGGTCACTGCAGCGTAGAAACAAATCTCATATTTCAGAGCAGACTTTGTATGATGAGATGCTTCTGCAGTGACAACAGTGACTCAAGAGGAGGAAAAAAAAAAGAAGTCGGGGAAGCTTTGAAGTTGGGTAGCTTCTTGTGGCCTGACATTTTTTCATGATATATTTTTTTCTGAAGTATGTCATGTTGCAGTCGTAACTGTGTTTTGCTTGTTGCTTCCCAAAATGCTTTGAGCATGAAAATAATTGAGGTGGCTGGTGAAGTAGAGGAACGCAGTTAAACAGGCTCTGACACTTAAATGTCCATGGCGATGGTGAAGAACTCTGTGGTGTGCACAAAGTTTCATAGTTTCTGCTGTGTTGTGCAGTGTAATGATGACTTGTTGCTAAGCATTATTTGGTTCCCATGTTAATTCATACTGAGGTCTGATTGTTTATTCTGGTCTTAGTGTGTTGTTATGTGTGTGCTGTTTGTTTGGCAAGTACATTTTACTTGCAGAATAATCAATTCCAAGGAAAACGGCTGTTAAAAAAAATACATCTTAAAATCAGTAGTTATGTACATCTATTTCTGATATATTGCCAGAACTTAACATCCTTTTTAGCAGGATTTTCTGTGCTGTTAAAATAGTAATTTGTAATTGCCATTATTCTATTAGAAGGGGATTTTGTTTTTAGAGCTGTATATTTTCTTTGGCAGGGGCCAAAGTGGTGGTAGGTGAATTTTTAAAGGAAGGCTTTTCCTATAGTGATAGCAAACTTTTAAATAACGGAAATCCTACTGTATTCAGTGGCTTAATAACATCCCTGCAGATGACTGGGACTTTGAGAGACTGACCACGGACCTTATAAAGTTGTCATTTCACAATCTAAACGCAGCTGTTAAATGTTTTCACACTGAATTCTTAACTACTAAACACATGAAGATTATGTACTATTGCAGAATGAACTTGAAAGCAGGGTATACTTACTAAAAATAGATATGACAGTATTTTTAATAAAAATTTAGGAGTACTTTTGTTTGTAACTCTTGAACAGACTCCTCTGTTAAAATATTGTTTCCGTACATACTTACTAAAATTAAACGGAATTATTTCCAAAAGTGCAATAGGAAAGGTCGTGATCTCTGTAATGCCAGAGGTACTTGTTTGCAGTGTACTGGGGGCTCATTAACTCTGTGTAATGGCTCGCAAACAAGAAAGTTGAGTTAGTGCATCAGCCTGTGAAAGCTGAGAACATGAAATGGAGCTATGAAGAACAAATACCAATTATTTTTTCCCCAGTGTCTGGAAGAAGTGAGGGGAGGGAATTAGACAGAACGTGGATGGAACTCTGTTTGAATATCAAAGTAGACAAATTAAAGAATGGTCATTTAAGCGTGTTTCCTTTAGGAGGAAGAAAAAAAAATCCTGTCATGTTGTTCATCAGTTCCCATATAAAACATTATTATTTCAATCTGATACTGATACCAGACTTTTTTTTTTTAAATCATCAACTAGTACTAAAGCCCATTTATGTGTATGTAATAAAAATGAAGACAAGTATTTTTTAACTTGAAAACAGATTGGCAGTCCACCAGACTTCATCTCAGCGAGGTCTGACACTGTCCGGATAATTGCTTTGCAGCTGGTAACATTTTAAACCACCATTGGCACACCTGTGTGTGACACCCTGAAGGCGAGGAGCGCCCTCTCTTCAGAGCCTGAACTGCTGCGTGGTACAAGAGCCTCACCGGGAGGCTCAGCACGTCAGTGCAGAAGTGTGTGAATTCAGTGACTGAAAGATGCTGCTTTACAGACATTTTAGGTCCTCTGTAGTTGTTACTACTTTTCTTTGGGCGAAAAAGTTTTGTTAAATACTCTTTTTTTTGTTGTTAAAAATAATGATGGTACTACTGAAATCCATTGCTTTCTGATAGCTTCTGATGCTGAGTTCGAGCTGAGTAGGAGAAACAGCAATAGCTTTTGTGGTATTTGAGTGCCATCAGAGAAAAGATAATAAGGAAGAGGGTAGCAGGAGGAGGCACAAGGACAAAGACTATTTGCTTTTTGTTTACTAAAGTTAAATACATTTAAAAAGTCATTGAGATTCTCCTTTATCTGAATGCTGCACAGATTATGAGCAGGAAAGTTTACATATACGTACATATACGATGAAGTCTTAACTTGTATGCTACCCTTTTCTGTCAGCGTAAGAAGAACAACAAATTCTGTTAACGTGTTGTGGATCTTTCTTCATGTATCCAGGATGATCTGAACTGGAGACACATGTATTTGTGTATGTATTTACTTGTGTATCTGCTACTATGTGCAAAGGAGTATTTTCAAATTGCTCTTGTTCAGTTTGTTGATTATGGACTGTAATTCTTAGAGTGATATTTAACTACGGTGTTTTCTTCCATTTAATAACTGAAAGTGATGCATTTCTTTCTTCGTTGAAGTTAATTATCTTTCTAAAATGAAAAAAGGAAGGCCTCCAGGTTTTTCTTCAGAATTGCATGTTGCAATGCAGGCATAACTTGTTTTTCGTACATTGTTTATTGCTTACTGGAGCTGTCCGTTTCTGTTATTTGAAGAAATGGCTGTTATAAATTACTGAAGTTTCCATTTTGACACAGTTTTCTACTTCACTAAATCACAATGTTATGCGGGATGACAGACGCAGTAGACTTTGTCACAAGTAAGTAGTCACTAGTCACAGGGAAAGATCTTTGTAGTGCAAAGCTTCCATAAAATATTGTTTGTGAACTTGAGCAAGGTATTTATTCTTACTAATCTGAAATTAAAATGTCTTTTTCCTTTTGCTTGTGTGTTTTTTGCATTTCATTACGCTTTTTTCCATATCCCCTTACTTCGGGGAGGTGGAGAAGGAAAGGAGATACACAGCAGTAACAAGTAGAAATGGGAGTGTCCATGGCTGGCTGTTTCAAGACAGTGTTCATGGTCTTGGATTTTGCTGAGCTATTTTTATTCTGTAGGAGGAGTAGGGCTGGCCACAGATATAAATGATTTTCTGTTGTTTTACCTAAGACTAGCTGCAGTTCCCCAATTTCATTTTGCCTTTTTTTTCCCCTTCTGTTCTAGGCTTTCTGCTCTGGATTTGGTGCTTTGCAAAGTGAATGTTGCGTTATTTCACAAAGGTTGGACCCTCCAGTAGAATTTGTCAAGATCAGTGCACGCAAATTAACAACTTATTTTTCTTGAAGACTTCTGTGCAGCTTTAGAAGTTTTAATCACAATGAATTCGGGCTTATGGAGTCAAGAAAAAGCAAGTTC